>NW_020209465.1:0-4280 GCF_003025095.1 Trichoderma harzianum CBS 226.95 | reverse complement strand
AATATTTATATTTTAATTTAATTATATTATAAGTACTATAATAATAACTAGCTATTTAAGTATTTTAATAAATAATATAAAGTAAACTTATATATTTAGTTAACCTTAACTAAATTAATATATAAAATATTAATCCTTCCCTAGATTAATAAGTAGTTTATTAATCCGCTGTTAAATTAAAAAGTTATATCTTAATCCTTCCTTAATTAATTAAAGGATTAAAGTTAATTTAGTCTAGGCCAACTTATTAGCCTATTATCATAACCTTAAGAGTCAGGTCGTAATAAATCTTTAAAAAATCCTTAATAAAACATTAATAGTAATTAGTAAATCCTAAGAAGCTTTATATTTATTTAACGTTCTTGGGTAGCTTTTAGTTATTAATTACTTTAAGTTTCTTAGGGTTTATTTAGACTTAGCCTAAGGTAATAATATATCTTAAAAATATAACTTTTTATATATAGAAGTTATATTTCTTAGGTTTTATTAGAAGTTTATTATTTTAGAGTATTTATAATACCTTTTTAATATATTCCTTATATTTTTCTAAATTTTTAAAATAAATAAAAATATTATTAAAGTATATAATAATAAAATAATCTACGTAGTTTTATAATATATAGTTAATTATTTTCTAAAAGAATACTAAAGTATTCGTAAGTCTAAAAGGTATTACTTAACATTTATAGAATCTATATTTAATATAAAAAGTAGTTTTCTATTTATTACCTTTCTTAATTTAAATAAGGTTATATACTTTTTTAAGATTTAATAAAGTAAAGATTTTAGCTTCTGTAAGTTAGTCTTTAATTTTTAAAATTAGTAATAGTAGTATAATATTTTTCTTAATTATTATATTTAATTATTAATAGTTTATAATAAGTTAAAGTTTACTATTTTTTTAAAATATAAATATAATTAAATATTTTACTAAAAATTTAAAAAGTTTAATATATTCCTTCTTTAACTAGTCCTTAATTTATTTATTAAATATCTTAAGCTTAGTAGTACTTAGGTTATAGGTTTTATTAAATATTAATACTTTATTATTTATAAGTTTAATCTTATAATTCTATTAGCTATATTCTAATAGTCTAGTATTAAGCTTTTTATTAAAGACTTTTATATACTAAAGGTTTATTAATATATTTTTTAAATATTTAAGGGTATTTTAATCTTAGTAATATAAATCCTTAATCTTTTATATAATTAAGTTAAAAAATCTAAGTTATTTCTTTTTTAGTTTCTTAATGTATTTAATTATCCTTAAGGGTTTTACTAGCTCCTTAAATTATACTTTTTTTATAACCTTTTCCTTTTTTATATATTTTTATATTTTTTTATATAATATAGGGGTTACTAATTTTATTATTAAGGATATTATAATATCTTATTAATTTTCCTAATTTAATTATAGTTTTGCTAAAGTATTAACTAATTAGGTATAAGGTTATTATATTATATAGCCTTTTTTTTAATTAATATTAAGGTTATATAACTTTAACTAATTATATTCCAAAAGTATATTATATTCTAAGATATTTATAATATTAAATTTAAAATAATTAATAATTCTACTAAACTGGATTTTAAAGTAATTAGTTTTAGAGTTAATAGTTTTATTATTATAAGTAAATTATTACTATTTAATATTTATAAGTATATATAGTTTCTTTTTTTTATAGTTAATTAACTTTAGGTAGTTAATAAGTTAAAGCGTAATATAGCTTATTATAGCTTTAGAGTTTATATAAACTATAATAGGCTCTCTGTCACGACCCAACTCTTAAGGTCGCAACAAGGGGCCAACAGGTTAGCCGGAACTGGATTAACTATAGGCCGACAGACTAATCAGGACTATTAACATTCCCTAATAGGAAAGCTAGGAAAGCTAGCTTTCTAAATAATCTACTATAGGAAGGCTAGGAAAGCTAGCTTTCTAATACAATCTAAAATACACAACTAGATATATAAATTTATTTTATACTATTTATTAAAATACTTAAATAGCTAGTTATTATTATAGCGTTTATAATATAATTAAATTAGAATATAGATATTTACTTTTATTTATATTACTAGCTGGTAATAAGATTGCCTATTACTAACCTAATTACTTTACTAATATAAACTATAGAATTACTCTAAAGTTTATCCCTTAGAAACAGCTAACCTATAGTACCTATAGGACCTGGTTTATTATATAATAATAACTTTTATTTAGACAGTTACCTTAGACCTATAGGTAATAAAATATAATAGTTAACTAAATATAGGATGTTAACCTTAATAAAACTTATAAAAACCCTACTATAATATAATAAAAAAACGCCGCCTTAGTAAAACTTATAAACTTAAAAACTTTTATATAATAATAAGCTGCTATTATATAAAAGTTTATAAAATAATTTTAAATACTATAAAGATAACTACTAGTAGTATAACCAGTGGTAAACCCCGTAGTTAACCTAGCCCCTATAGTATAATAATAGGAACCTAAAGAAATTATTAAACTAGTATTACTAAATAAGTTTAAAAGAGACCTTAAGCAAATCTAAAAGTTTTTTACTAATATATAAAACTACTTTAGCTACTTTCTGACTACTATAGCTAATAACGTTATAAGAATTTAAATCGTAGGAAGCTGTTTAGCTAAAACTACTAAAGACTAGTTTAAACTATACCTTAGAGACTATAAGTAAACTAAGACTCCTAAAAAATAATATATACTTAACTTATTTAATAGTTATACTATATTTAAAAAATAGCTTAAAAAATTATATAGAAAAGTTAATAAGTCTAAAAAAGTAAAAGATATACTTTTTTAAATTAAATAAAAAAGACCTTATATAAAGTATACTACTGCTTTTATACGCTTAGCTACTAAGATTAACCTAAATAATAAAGTTTAATATATACTTTATTATTAAAGACTTAATTTAGATATTAAAGATAAACTCTTTAAAAATAAGAAACCTAATATTTTTAATATACTTACGGAAAATACTACCTACATTAATAAATAATAATTTTAATAATAATAAAAACGTAAGTAAAAAGGAAACCCTTAGAAAATAATTCTAAAATACCTTTACTTAGGTAATAATACTAACTAAGGAAAAAAAAGGGATTTTATAATATATAATAATAAAAAACTAGGACTAATGGACCTTAGTATTATTAAGGTATAATGTAAGAATATTAAATACTATAACTATAGGGAAAAAGGATATATAAAAAAGTACTATTAAAAGCCTGCTAAAAAAATAGAAAATAAAAAATTTATACCTATCCTAAAGCCTAAGGAAAACTAAGCTATTAATATTATATAACCTTTAGAAAACTATAATATTTTATACTTCTTAGTATACTATAATAATAACTATTAAACTTATTATAATAATAAATAAGGATTAGGATAGTACCTTAAAGGGTATATATAAACTTTAAATATACTTAAAGAAGTTACCTAGGAGGACCTTAGCTACGTTAAATAACTTATTTAATAAAACCTTAATAAGTAAGAATAAAATAATAAATTTAAGGATAAGGAAGAGGTACTCTAAAAATAGAAATAAAATAAAGTTATATACTAGTATAATAAAGATCTTTTAAATATAGTACCTCTAACGTAATATAACCTTTACGAAGGAATAACTTAGGAAGAAATTAATAACCTTAAAAAACATATATATAATTAATATAGGTTAGTAAAACCTAAAAGCATTTGCTATTTTTATAAAATAACTACAGTAGACTAGGAATAATATAAGGATTAATATAAAATATAAAGTATTATTAAAGAAAATAAATACTACAATAAAATTATATAATAAAAAGAACTTAAGGATTAACAAAGACTCCTTAAATAATAGGGATAAATTAAATAGATTAATTTAAGTACTGCCTACGACTAGATCTAATTACCTGGAAATCGGTTTTAATAATACATTAAGACTAACGCAGACGAATACTTAATAGCTAAAATATTAAAATCAATCCTATATTATATTAATAATATCCTACTTATAGACTAATATAATAAAGCTAATATTATTAACTATAAGCTACTACTATATAAATAATACATTATACTTAAACTTTAAGAGTAGTATAAGGACTACGGGGCTGCAGAATATAAATAAAAGGAATTTACGCTCTGTAATAAAGACTATTGTAAGAAACACTAGTATTAACGCTAAGCCCTTGTATATATTACCTATAACCTAGAATAATAAAGATTTAACTTTATAAAGTATAGTAATAATAATAAACTATAA
>NW_020209464.1:0-4304 GCF_003025095.1 Trichoderma harzianum CBS 226.95 | reverse complement strand
CTAAGATATTTTATTAATTTATAGTAAAATAATTAAGTTAATAAACTACCTTTTATATAGTTATATTATAATAGTATAAAATCTAAATTTACTAAGTTAATACTATTTTATACTTTATATAAATATACTCCTTTAATATATAGGCTACCTTAGAAGGGACCTAACGTTAATAAAGTATAACTTTAAGCTAAATTAATAATTAACTTATATAAAGAACTTAAAGTATAACTGGAATTTATTTAAAAACGTATAGAATATTATATAAATAAGGATAAGATTAAAGGACTAACTTTTTAGGAAGGGGATATAATCTACCTACTTTAATATATATAAAGCTATAAAATACTAAATATTAAGATAAACTAATTAAATAATAAGCTTAATTTTAGAAAAATTAGCTTATTTAAAATTTTAAAGAAAATCGGTAACGTTAACTATAAGTTAGAAATATTAAAAGGTATATAACTAAAATACCCTGTATTTTATATATTACTTTTAGAAAAAGTATAAATTAATAAAGTAATAGGAAGATTAATCTTAGATAAAATTATTATTATTAAAAATAAAGAAGAATAAGAAGTTAAAAAAGTTTTAGTAATATAAAGGAATTTAAAAGAAAATAATAAAATAAAATACTAAGTTAAGTAAAAGGGATATAATCTAATTTATAATACTTAGGAATCTATCGAAAGCTTTAATATAATAAAACTAATTTAAGATTTTTAAAAAAAACTTAGGATTATACTTAAAACTTCTAACGCTAGCTATTTAAAAATAAATTTAAAAAATAAACTTAAAAAAAAAGCCCTATAAGTTTCCTTTTATATTATAAAAAGACTTAAAGCTTTATACCTTAAATTAAAAACTTAGGAGGAAAAAGGGTTAATAGTAATTTTAAAAAGATTTAGGAAGGTATTACTAAAAACCGTATTTTAATTAATAATATTTATAGCTCTTACTGCTTAAATATTAATTACTACTTCTAACTTTACTTTTTCTACCTTATTTAGCTTATTAAAAAAATAAGTATTATAATAAAGTATCTACTTACCTTAGATATTAATTTATTTCTACTACTTTTATAATTAAGCTAGTTAAAAAAACCTTTTATTTATTTATTAAGTTAATAATATTATCTATTACTATTATTAAAATAACTTTTATTTAGTCTAATACTCTTTAGTATTTAAACACCCCTTTTTAGTAGTTAATTATTACGTTAATTATTAATTAAAATATAAAACCCCGTATTACTAAAATTTACTTATTAACTACTAAAGAAATCCTATTTTTATTATAAAAATAACTATAATATATACACTTCTTATATTATTTATAACCTTTTACTATTTTATAAAGAAGATTTTTTACTTTATAATAAAAATAAAATATAA
Source organism: Trichoderma harzianum CBS 226.95 (assembly GCF_003025095.1). Lineage (NCBI taxonomy): Eukaryota > Fungi > Ascomycota > Sordariomycetes > Hypocreales > Hypocreaceae > Trichoderma > Trichoderma harzianum. The sequence continues at coordinate 2,910 of NW_020209464.1, read as the reverse complement.
TAATAATATTAATAGTTTTAATTACTAATACTACTACTTTCTAATTTTTTATTAACTTCTTTTTAACTAGAGGCTGCTGCTATTTAGTAATACTATAAGGTATTTTATAAATAAAAAACCTTTTTTAAAAATATAAGGGAATATCCTAACTTATATAGGTCTTAGGGATAAAATTAATAAAAAGAAGGTATTATATTATAACCTAACCTAAAGTATATACCTACTAAGTAAAGTATAGAGGAAATAATTAATTAAAATAAACCTCTATTAGCTTATTAAGATATATACTTAGTAGTATATAAGCTTTAACTCTAAGGTAATAGGCTTACTAAGTATAAAAAAACTTTATAAAGTAAATTATTTAAAATAACTAAATATATAAAATTTAGTTTTTTACGCTCTTTAAATAACTTAAATAAATAATCGTTAATAAAATATTAAAATTAAATATAAACTAAATCTTTATTATATTTTACTTACTTCGTAATTACATCTACTTAAAAATACTTCCTATCCCCTTTACTAATATAAACTAACTAACCTTAGCTTATTACCTTAGGAACTTACCTTATACTATTTAAGTATTAGGTCAGGACGTTATAATAATATTAATATTAACCCTTATAGTAATAATTATTATAATAGTGTTAATAATGTAATTTACTATAACCTAAATACCTTTATAAAAGGAAAAACCCTATAAAAATTCTAAATACTAAGTACTTTAAAAAAATATCTAATTATAGTTTATATAAACTCTAAAGCTATAATAAGCTATATTATACCTTAACTAATTAACTACCTATAATTAAATAATTATAAAAAAGAGAAATTATATATTTTTATAAATATTAAAAAATAATAATTTACTTATAATAATAAAATTATTAATTATAAAACTAATTTTTTTAAAATTTAGTTTAGTAAAATTAAAAATATATTTAGTTTTAATATTACTAATATTATAAAATATAATATACTTTTAAAATATAATTAACTTAAGTTATATAACTTTAATATTAACTAAGTTAAAGGCTAGGTAAAATAGTAAACTTACCCTAAATTAATTAATTTTAGAAATATACTATAATTAAATTAAGAAGATTAATAAAATACTAAGATATCCTTAATAATAAAATTAGTAACCCTTATATTATATAAAAGAATATAAAAATATATAAAAAAAGAAAAAGTTATAAAAAAAATATAATTTAAGGAATTAGTAAAGCTCCTAAAGATAATTAAATGTATTAAAAAACTAAAAAAAAAATAGCTTAGATTTCTTAACTTAATTATATAAAAGGTTAAGGAACTATATTACTAAAACTAATAAACACTAGAATATTTAAAAAATATATTAATAAACCTCTAGTATATATTAGTCTTTAATAAAAAACTAAATATTAAATTACTAAAATATAACTAATAGGATTATAAAATTAAACTTATAAATAATAAAATACTAATATTTAATAAAATCTATAACCTTAGTATTACTAAGCTTAAAACATTTAATAAATAAATTAAAAATTAGCTAAAAAAGGGCTATATTAAACTTTCTAAATCTTTAGTAGAATATTTAATTATATTTATACCTAAGAAAAATAGTAAACTTTAACTTATTATAAATTATTAATTATTAAATATAATAATTAAAAGAAATATTATACTACTATTACTAATTTTAAAAATTAAAAACTAATTTATAAAAGTTAAAATTTTTACTTTACTAAACCTTAAAGAAGTATATAACTTTATTTAAATTAAGAAAAGTAATAAATAAAAAACTACCTTTTATATAAAATATAAACTTTATAAATACTAAGTAATACTTTTTAAACTTATAAATACCTTAGTATTTTTTTAAAAAATAATTAACTATATATTATAAAACTATATAAATTATTTTATTATTATATACTTTAATAATATTTTTATTTACTTTAAAAACTTAGAAAAATATAAAAAATATATTAAAAAAATATTATAAATACTTTAAGATAATAAACTCCTAGTAGAACCTAAGAAATATAACTTCTATATATAAAAGGTTATATTTTTAAAATATATTATTACCCTAGGTAAAATTTAAATAAACCCTAAAAAACTTAAGGTAATTAATAATTAAGAACTATTATAAAACATTAAGTAAGTATAAAGCTTTTTAAGATTTATTAATTACTACTAATACTTTATTAAGGAGTTTTTAAAAATTACTATACTACTTATAAACTTAATAAAGAAAAATATTAAATTTAAACTTATATAAAATACTTTAATAGCCTTTAAATACTTTAAAAAAGCCCTTACTAATATACTAATATTTATAATATTTAACTTAAATAAACTTATTATAATTAAAATTAATACTTTAGATTATATAATTAAAGAAGTACTTAGCTAACTAAATAAAAAAAAGAAACTTAAACTTATTACCTACTTCTTTAAGAAACTATATAAACTAAAACTTAAATACTTTATTTATAATAAAAAGTTTATAATTATATATTAAGCGCTTAGTAAGTAATATTAAAAATATTATTATAAAGAAAACTAATTTTTAGTAATAATCTTTATAAATTACTAAAATATTACTTACTTTATAATAATATAAAAACTATTTTATAAATAAATTAAGTATTATAAGTAACTCTCTAAGTTTAAGCTTTTAATTAAATACTATAGTAGTTTAAATAATAAATATATTAATATACTTAGTAAATACCTAAACTATTTCTAAAAAATCCTAGAAGTTAAAGTATAAATATTAAAAAAAAACTAATATAAAGACTTAGTTATTTAATTAATTAATACCTTATACTAAATTAAGATAAATAACTTAATTATTAATAATATAAAGAAATATATTAAAAACTAGGAAAATAAATAATACTTAAAAGATATTTTTAT
>NW_020209463.1:0-4304 GCF_003025095.1 Trichoderma harzianum CBS 226.95 | reverse complement strand
AAAGTTAACTAAACTAAGGAAATTAAAAAGGAAGTTTACTATAATAATATAAAACCTAAAGTTAAAAATAAACTTTTTAAAATTAATTATAAAAAAATAACCTTTATTAACTATATTTAAAAAGCTATTAAAATTAATAATTATAATTAAGAATAATAAAAAAAGTAAAAGTAAAAAAAAACTAAGAACTTTTATAATATTTAACCTAAGTAAACTTAAAAATATTAAACTAATTAAGGAAAAAAGTAAAATAATTATATTACTTTTTTTAATAATAAATAACTAAAATTAATAAACTTTAGTATTATTAAAGTATAATATAAAAACGTTAAATACTATAATTATAAAAAAAAATATATATATATAAAAAAATATTATTAAGTCCTTAAAAAAAATAGTAATAAAAAGTTTATACTTATCCTAAAACCTAAGGAAAATTAAATTATTAATATTATAAAACCTTTAGTAGATTATAATATATTATACTTCTTAATATACTATAATAATAATTACTAAATATACTATAGTAATAAATAAAGTTTTAAATAATACCCTAAGGGGTATACTTAAACTTTAAATATATTTAAAGAAGTTACTTAAGAAGACTTTAGCTATATTAAATAACTTATTTAATAAAGTTTTAATAAATAAAAATAAAATAATAAATCTAAGGATAAAGAAAAGGTACTTTAAAAATAGGAATTTTTAAATAAAAAAGATAATAGTAAAAATAATACTACTTATAATAATAGCAGAAGAATTTATAACTTTAGTTTCTATAAAATTAATAAAAAATATTAATAATAAATTAATATTTTTTTAAATATATACTCTTTTACGTAATATAAGGACTATAAACTACCTATAAATAAACTATATAAGCTTTATAGATTTTATAAACCTTTTAATAATAGTTACTATATATATAACTTTAAAATAAATAAAAACTATAATAACCTTTTAAATACTACTTTACTAATAGGCTTTATAAAAGTAAATCTTTTTAAAGGATTAATATAAGAAGAAATTAATAACCATAAGAAATATATATATAACTAATATAGGTTAGTAAAACCTAAAAGTATTTACTACCTTTATAAAATAACTATAGTAAACTAAGAATAATATAAAAATTAATATAAAATCTAAGGTATTATTAAAGAAAACTAATACTATAATAAAATTATATAATAAAAAGAACTTAAGGATTAATAAAAACTTCTTAAATAATAAAGATAAATTAAATAGATTAATTTAAGTATTACCTATAATTAGATTTAATTATTTAAAAATCGGTTTTAATAATATATTAAGACTAATATAAATAAATACCTAGTAGCTAAATTACTAAAATTAATTATTTACTTTATTAATAATATTTTACTTATAAACTAATATAATAAAGCTAATATTATTAACTATAAGCTACTACTATATAAATAATATACTATAATTAAACTTTAGGAATAATATAAAGACTATAGGGTTATAAAATATAAATAAAAAGAATTTATACTTTATAATAAAAATTATTATAAAAAATACTAGTATTAATACTAAGCCTTTATATATATTACCTATAATTTAAAATAGTAAGGATTTAACTTTATAAAGTATAGTAATAATAATAAACTATAAGAAATTAACTAAAATAACCTTTAGAAATACTATAAGTTTACTACTAAATATATACCTAAGCTTAAATATACTTAGTGTAAATACTATAATATTTAAAATAAAGAACTAAGATAAATTACCTTAGACCTAGATAATATTAATATTAACCTTTATAATAATAATTATTATAATAATATTAATAATATAACCTACTATAACTTAAATACCTTTATAAAAGGAAAAAAACTATAAGAATTCTAAGTACTAAGTACTTTAAAAGGATATTTAATTATAGTTTATATAAACTTAGGAGCTATAATAAACTATATTATACGTTAATTAGTTTATTACCTATAGTCAAATAATTATAAAAAAAAAAAATTATATACCTTTATAAATATTAAAAAATAATAATTTACTTATAATAATAAAATTATTAATTATAAAATTAATTTTTTTAAAATCTAGTTTAGTAAAATTAAGGATATATTTAGTTTTAATATTATAAATATTATAAAATATAATATACTTTTAAAATATAATTAACTTAAGTTATGTAACCTTAATATTAACTAGATTAAAGGTTAGGTAAAATAGTAAATTTACTTTAAATTAATTAATTTTAGAAATATACTATAACTAAATTAAGAAGATTAATAGAATACTATAATATCCTTAATAATAAAATTAGTAACCCTTATATTAAATAAAAAAATATAAAAATATATAAAAAAAGAAAAAGTTATAAAAAAAATATAATTTAAGGAGTTAGTAAAACTCTTAAAAATAATTAAATATATTAAAAAACTAAAGAAAAAATAACTTAAATTTTTAAACTTAATTATATAAAAGGTTAAGGAATTATATTACTAAAACTAATAAATACTAGAATATTTAAAAAATATATTAATAAACCTTTAGTATATATATTAGCTTTTAATAAAAAACTAAATACTAAATTATTAAAATATAACTAATAGGATTATAAAATTAAACTTATAAATAATAAAGTATTAATATTTAATAAGATTTATAACCTTAGCGCTACTAAGCTTAAAATACTTAATAAATAAATTAAGGACTAGCTAAAAAAGGGCTATATTAAACTTTCTAAATCCTTAGTAGAATATTTAGTTATATTTATACTTAAGAAAAATAATAAACTTTAATTTATTATAAACTACTAATAATTAAATATAATAACTAAGAAAAATATTATACTATTACTATTAATTTTAGAAATTAAAAATTAATTTATAAAAGCTAAAATTTTTACTTTACTAAACCTTAAAAAAGTGTATAACTTTATTTAAATTAAAAAAGGTAATAAATAAAAAACTACTTTTTATATAAAATATAGACTTTATAAATACTAGGTAATACTTTTTAAACTTATAAATACCTTAGTATTTTTTTAAAGAATAATTAACTATATATTATAAAACTACGTAAATTATTTTATTATTATATACCTTAATAATATTTTTATTTACTTTAAAAACTTAAAAAAATATAAAGAATATATTAAAAAAGTATTATAAATACTTTAAAATAATAAACTTCTAATAGAACTTAAGAAATATAACTTTTATATATAAAAGGTTATATTTTTAAAATATATTATTACCTTAAGTAAAGTCTAAATAAACCTTAAAAAACTCTTAAGGTAATTAATAATTAGGAACTACTATAAAATATTAAATAAGTATAAAGCTTCTTAAAACTTACTAATTATTATTAATATTTTATTAAGGACTTTTTAAAAATTACTATATTACTTATAAACTTAATAAAAAAAAACATTAAATTTAAATTAATATAAGACGCTTTAATAAGCTTTAAATACCTTAAATAAGCCCTTATAAGTATACTAATATTTATAATATTTAACTTAAATAAACTTATTATAATTAAAACTAATCCCTTAGACTATATAATTAGAGAAGTACTTAGCTAATTAAATAATATAAAAAAAAGGGGCTTAGGCCTATTACTTATTTCTTTAAAAAACTATATAAACTAAAACTTAAATACCTTATTTATAATAAGGAATTTCTAACTATATATTAAGCGCTTAATAAGTAATATTAAAGATACTACTGTAAAAGAAATTAATTTTTAATAATAATCTTTATAAATTATTAAAATATTACTTACTTTATAATAATATAAGAATTATTTTATAAATAAGTTAAATATTATAAGTAACTTTTTAAATTTAAGCTTATTATTAAATACTATAGTAAATTAAATAATAAATAAGCTAATATATTTAGTAAATACTTAGACTACTTTTAAGAAATCTTAAAAGTTAAAGTTTAAATACTAAAGAAAAACTAATACAGAGACTTAGTTATTTAATTAATTAATACTTTATATTAAATTAAAATAAATAACCTAATTATTAATAATATAAAGGAATACATTAAGAACTAAGAGAATAAATAATACTTAAAAGGTATTTCTATAAATACTAGATACCTAATATTAAATAAATTTATTTAAGTACTAGAAGATTTATAAAGTAAAATAGTAAAATTAGTTTATATATATAAGCTTAATAAATATTATAGAATTAGAAAAACTATATAGTAAATTATATAATACTTTAAATTTAAAGGTATTAAAAAATAAATATAAAAGGTTATATTAAAATATATAATATATAAATAAGCTAAGGTATTATA
>NW_020209462.1:0-4310 GCF_003025095.1 Trichoderma harzianum CBS 226.95 | reverse complement strand
TTATATTAATATAAACCTTTAATAATATAAAGTAAAAGCTTAATTTATTAATAAAATAATAAAAAAACTTTAAATTAAAAAGAAAATAAAAAAAGCTAAAAACTTTAACTTTTAAAGCCTAAAGATATTTTTATATAATATTAATAAAAATAAATAAAAGCTATAAAAGCTTAATTTTTAAAAAGGTTTATTAAAAGAAAATAAAACCTATATAAATTTAATTAATTTTTAAAAATTATAAAAAAAAAATAAAAATAATTAAAAAAAAAAAAACTTATAAACTTAATAACTAATATTTTAAAATAATATTAAAAATTTAAAGCTTTATTTTAAAAAACCTTAAAGAATTTTAATAAAAGTATATAAATACTACTTTATACTAAATAAAATTATATAATAAAATTAGAAAAAAGGAAATAACTAAAGTACTTTCTATTATATAATTTTAATTAGTTAAAATTAAATATTTTTAATAAATAAATATAAAAATTAATAAAAAATATATTAAAATTTCTAACTCTTTAGTATAATACTTTATTATTTTTATTTTAAAAAAAATAAAAAACTATAATTAATTATTAATTATTAATAATTAAATAATATTATAATTAAAAATTAAACTTTTTTATTATTAATATTTAAAATATAAAATTAATTATAAAAAATAATAATATATTTTTAACTAAACTTTATTAATATTTATAAATTAACTTAAATAAAAAAAATATAAATAAATAATAGTTTTTAATACCTTAAGAAAATTTTATAAATTTTTAATTATACTTTAAGGATTAATTAATATATTTATATTTTTTTTAAAAAAAATATTATATTTTTTAAAAATATTAAAATAAATTTATTATTATTTACTTAAATAATATTTTAATATATTTTAAAGCTAAAGAAAAATATAAAATATATATATACTTAATACTTTAAGTATTATTAAATAATTACTTTTTTATAAACTTTAAAAAATATTAAGTTTATATATAAAAAGTAAAATTCTTAGGATATATTATTACCTTTAGAACTATATAAATAAATTTAAAAAAAATTACTATTATTAATAAATAATTAATATTAATATTAATTAAAAAAATATAAAGTTTTTATAAATTAATTAATTATTATTAATACTTTATTTAAAACTTCTTAGTTTTAGCTTAATTTTTAATTAATATAATAAAAAAGAATTTAAAAGTTTAAATAAATAAAAAAAACTAAATAAATATTTTAAGTAATTAAGTAAATTATAATTTTAAAACTTATTTTAGTTATATATAACCTTAAAAAATTAATAAAAATTAAAATTAATATATTAAAGTATATAATTAAAAAAGTATTAAATTAATAAAATAATAAAAGGAAACTTTATTTTATAGTATTTTATTTATAAAAACTTAATAAAGCTATATATAATTATAAAATTTATAATAAAAAATTCCTAGGAATTAAAAGTTATTTTAAATAATAAAGTTAATATTATAAAAAAAGTAAATTTTAAATTAAAATTTTTATTAATTATTAAAATATTACTTACTTTATATTTACTTAAAAATTATTTAAATAATAGCTAAAAATTTTAAATTTTTAAGTAAATTTAATTATAAATTAATATATTATAAAAGATTTAAAAAATTAATTATTTTTAAAAAATCCTTAATTATTAAGGTATTATATTATATTAAAATATATAAAGTAATTATAAATAAAAAAGTTTTAATTTAATTTTTAAAGTAGAAAAATATAATAAACTTTTCAAAGAAATTCAGGAATATATAAAAAACTAAAAATTATATTAGTTTTTATTTTAAGTTATAATATAAAATAAATATTTTATAAATAAAAATAAGTATTAAGTATTTTTTAAATTATAAAAAAAATTATAAAATATATTTATAAATACTTATTATTTAAATATTAAAAAATTATAATTATATATTAATAAATATTTATAATATATTAATTTAAAAAAATAAAAAAAACTATTATTAATATAATAATAATTTATAATAAGTATTAATATACTAAATATAAAAAATATAAGCTTTATAAAAAACTATAACTTTTATTAATATTTAAATTATTATAAAAAATAATTATTTTTAATTATATTACTAACTTATTACTTTTTAAAAAACCTTTTTTAAGGTTATTTATAATAATATTTTAGTAATAGTAAATAGATTTATAAAGTAAGTATACTTTTTATTTTATTAGTAATTATATTTAGTAAAAGACTTTATATATATTTACTTAAGAATAATAATAATTAACTATAATATACTTTAAGCAATTATTTTAAATAAAAAATAAACTTTTATTTTTAAATTTTAGTAAAAATTTATAATAAAACTTAAAGTAAATTATATATTTAATAATATATATTATTTTAAAATAAATAATTAAATAAAATAAATATATTAAATTATAAAATAATATTTAAAATACTTTATTAATTTATAATAAAATAATAAAGTTAATAAACTACCTTTTACTTAATTATACTATAATAATATAAAATTTAAATTTATTAAATTAATATTATTTTATACTTTATATAAATATATTTTTTTAATATATAAGCTACTTTAAAAAGAACTTAATATTAATAAAGTATAACTTTAAGTAAAATTAATAATTAATTTATATAAAAAATTAAAAATATAATTAAAATTTATTTAAAAATATATAAAATATTATATAAATAAAAATAAAATTAAAAAATTAACTTTTTTTAAAAAAAAATAGTTTATTTACTTTAATATATATAAAGTTATAAAATACTAAATATTAAAATAAATTAATTAAATAATAAGCTTAATTTTAAAAAAATTAATTTATTTAAGATTTTAAAAAAAATTAATATTAATTATAAATTAAAAATATTAAAAAATATATAATTAAAATACTTTATATTTTATATATTACTTTTAAAAAAAGTATAAATTAATAAAGTAATAAAAAAACTAATTTTAAATAAAATTATTATTATTAAAAATAATAAAAAATAAAAAGTTAAAAAAGTTTAAGTAATATAAAAAAATCTAAAAAAAATAATAAAATTAAATACTAAGTTAAATAAAAAGAATATAATTTAATTTATAATATATAGGAATTTATTAAAAGCTTTAATATAATAAATTTAATCTAAGATTTTTAAAAAAATTTAGGATTATATTTAAAACTTCTAATACTAGCTACCTAAAACTAAGCCTAAAATATTAAAATAAAGAAAAAACTACAAAAATTTCCTTCTATATTATAGGAAGATTTAAACCTTTATACTTTAAATTAAAGACTTAGGAAGAAAAAGGATTAATAATAACCTTAAAAAGATTTAAAAAGGTATTACTAAAAACTATATTTTAATAATTAAACTATAATAATAACCTTAGACTTTACTTATTTTATTTTAATAAAATCCTTTAAAAAATAAATACTTTACCTAAGTATTTACTTATTATAAATATTAATTTATTTCTATTATTTTTATAATTAAAATAACTATATAAATTATTTATTTATTTATTAAGTTAATAATATTATTTACTATTATTATTATATTAAATCCTACTTAATTTAATACTCCTTTGTATTTAATTACTTTTTTTAGTAATTAATTATTATATTATAAAACTTATTAATATCTATTACCCCTTATTTAAAAAAATTACTTACTAGCTTTTAAAGAAATACTATTTTTATTATAAAAATAATTATAATAAATATACTCCTTATACTTAAAATAATTAATTACTATTTTATAAAGTAATTAATAATTAAAATAATATAAATAAAGTATAATTAAAAACCTAATAGTTTTAATAACTAAGACTATTACTTTTTAATATTTAAATTTATTTTTTATAAAATATTATTTAATAATACCCTTAGGTATAATAAAAAATAAAAAAGTAATAAAGAAAAATAAATATAAGAAAAAGGGTTATACTACTTTATATATTAGGCCTTAAGGATAAAATTAATAAAAAAGAGCTATTATATTATAACCTAATTTAGATTAGTATATACTTTAGAATTTATATAAAATAATAAATTAATTAGAATTAGTTAAAAATAGTTTTTACTTAGTATATATTAATAAAAATATAAAAATAGCTTTATTTTTATAAATACTTAAATATAAAATAAGTAAAAATTACTAAATAATTAAATATATAAAAGTTAATTTTTTATATTTTTTAAATAACTTAAAATAAATAATTATTAATAAAGTATTAAAATTAAATATAAATTAAATTTTTATTATATTTTACTTACTTTATAATTATATTTACTTAAAG
>NW_020209461.1:0-4329 GCF_003025095.1 Trichoderma harzianum CBS 226.95 | reverse complement strand
TTTTTATTATATATTTATAATAATTTTTAATTTTATTACTTTTTTATAATTTTTAAAGTATTTATAAATTTTTTTAAAACTTTTACTTTAATTATAATATATATTTTTATAATAGCTTTTTTAATAAATAATTATAAAAGTAATAAATAAAAATACTTATATTAAGCCTAAAGCTTAATATATTTACTTTTTTTTCCTTAAATTAAAGTTATAGTTTTTTTTTAATTAATTATTAATAAAAATTAACTTTAAATTTATTTTAAATATTACTTATAATATTATTAATAATAATTATAAATTTATTATTAACTTTACTTAATTATATAAATATATATAAATATAATAAAATAAATAAAATTAATTACCCTTAAATTTAAAAATATATAATTTCTTTTTACTATATTTATTATTATATTTACTATATATATAATTACCTTAAGTATTACTAATATTAATTAATATAAATTTATTTTTTATTTAATAATTTATATTATTAACCTTTAAAGTAATTTTAAACTTATTTATTTTTAATAAATTAACTTTATTAACTAAAGCTTTATATAATATAATAAATACTTTTATAAAAAAAAATAAGTTTATAATTATTTAATATAATATATATTTTTATAAAGGTTAATAATTAAGGTATTTTTTTTAGTATAATTAATTTAAGTAGCCTTAGGTTTTTAAAAATATTAATCTTTAGGTTTAAAAATTATAAAAGTATAATTATAAGTAAATAATTATTATTAAAGCTTTAGAAAAAAGTAAGTAATTCTTTAGGTATTATAATAATTTAAAATATAATTAATATAATTATAAATATAGCTTTATTATATTAATATACCTATTATATTAATAACTTATAGTATTAATAAAAGTAATAATTAAGTTAATTAATTATTAAATAAATATTTAAGTATAAAATATTTATACTATTATAAAATAAAAGTACTTTAATATTATATTTATATAAAAAAATATTTATAATACTTAAGCATAAATAAATTATAAAAAATTTAATAATTATACTTTTACTACTATATTAATTAAGTTATTTAATAAAAAAAATATTTTATATTTTATAAAATAAGTAAATAATAAGCTAAATTAACTAATTAACTTTATATAAACCTTTCTTTATTATTTATAAATATAAAAGTAGTTTTTAAAGGTTATAAACTTTAATAATATTTATAATATTAACTAATATAAGCTTCTTTTTTTTTAAATTATTAATTAAATATACCTTAGTTTAATATATAATATTATATAAAGTTTAATTAATAAAAAAAAAAAAGAGGGTTTTAATTTTTTATAATATATTAACTTTTTAAATAATATTTTATTAAAAAGCCTAAGGTAATTATTATTAATTTTAATAATATTATAAAAACTACCTTTAATAATTAATTTCTTATAATATAATAGTAGTTTTATATATATTATATTAATTAAAATATACTACTTAAAATTAAGTAAAAGTAAGTAAAAGTATAAAAGAATAATAGTAGTTTTAGTAATAGTAATAATAAAAAAACCTTTATAAAGCTATAAGCTAAGCTTACTATTATTAATAAATAACTACTTAATATAATAATTAATAAAAATATTTTTTATATTTATTAAAGGGTATTTTTTATATAAAAAATATATTTTATTTATTAAAATAAAATAAAAGTATAAATAAATTTAAATATATTTTTATTTAAAGTTTAATAATTAATAAATAATCTTAAACTACTTATATAAAATATACTTATTAATAAAAGCTTAATAAATATATTATTTTATTTACTACTACTATAACTTTAGTATTTATATAACCTTAGGTATTAAAGTAAATAATAATAATATAAAAAACTATTTTTTAAATAATATAATTTACTTTTATTAATTTATTAAAGTAATATAAAATATAATATATAATTAAAAATATAATTTTAAAAATATTTATATAAATAATTAAGTTTTTACTAATTATTAATACTTAAGGTTTATTAAAAATACTTAAGTAAATTATTATAAATAATATTATTAAAAAAGCTTAGGCTTATTAATAAATAATATTATATAATATATAAGTTTATATTTAATACTAAAACCTTTTTTTTACCTTATTTAGCTAATTATAATAAATATTTTATAATTTTCTTTAAATTTAAAATCCTTTATTATTATAAAGTTTATAAAAAGCTAGGTTTTAAAACTAACTTTATAAAGTAAAAGATTTACTTATATTAACTATTATAAAAATTAACTTTTAAAAATTTATATTAATAAATCTTTAATTTTAAAATTACTACTACTTTATAAAAAAAGTTAAAAAATACTAAAAAACTTATTTTAGTATATTTAGCTTTAAAAAATAACTAAGTATTTTATAAATTAATTAACTAAATTTTTAATTAATTATAATTATAGTAAAGCTTATAAAAGTATAGTTAATTAATTAATAATTAAAATAAATCTACGCTTATAAAAAAAGTTACTAAATAAAATATATAAAGTAAAAAAACTTTATTTAATTATTTTTTAAAAAAGTTATAAAAATATTAATTAAGTAAAATATTTAAATTTAAAAAAATAATAAATATTTATTTAAGTAATTAAAAATTATAACTTAGTATATAAAAAATAAAAAGCTAGTAAAAGTTTATTAAAAACTAAAGGCTATAAATAGTAATAAACTAACTTTTTTAATTTATAAATTAAAATAATAACTAAAGCTTATTTAATTTATATATTAAAGCAAAAGCTTAAGCTTATTTAATTTATAAATTAAAAAGGGATTATTATTAGAAGCTAGGTTAGTAGAAGAAAGTAAAGAGGGATAAAGGATAATTACAAAAGCTATATAGTAAATATATAAGCTTAAGGTAGTAAAGTAATTATATTTATCTCTGCCTTCTTTAATTCCTTCCTTAAATTTTAGGTTTTTTATAATATTATTACTAAGCTAAAGGTTTTATAACCTTTAGCTTACGCCTTTATAATATAGCTAATATATAGCTATTATATAACTATACTTTTTTTAAATAGGCTTTAATATATTACTTTTTTTTCTAAAGTATTACCCTAGTGCTTTTAATAATATTCTTTTTCTTAACCTTATAATTAATCCCCTTTATTAAAGGTATTACTTATATAAAAGCCTTAATATAATTTAAGCTTTATACTTACTTTATTTTTATTATAAATATATTACTATTTTAAACCCTTTTTTTATATTTTTAAAAATAAATATAAATAAAAAGTTAAATATAATAATAATTTTATAATATTTTTTTATTACTTTTATAACTTAAAGTAGCTAATATTTTTTTATAAAAAATAAAAAAGTAAAAAAAAATATAAATTTATTAAAATTTTAATATAATAAAGGTAAAATATTATTAATTTTACCTTTAATTACTTTTACCTTTACTACCTAAATTTTATATTATATTAATTTACTTACTTAATATTTTTATAAAGGCTAATTTCTTAAGAGTAGTTTAATATATTTAATTTTTTTCCTTTATATTAATTTTATAATTAACTTATTAATAAAGCTATTTTTTATTATTATTACCTAGGTTATATATATAAATAAATAGCTAAAAGTTAACCTTTACTTTATATAAATATAATAAGTTTATTATTATAACCTTTTTATATTAAGTCCTTTTTTAATTTACTTTTTAAATATTAGCCCTAAGTATATAATATATATTTATAAAAGCTATAAGAAAATATATATTTTTATTTAAGCTTAATATTATTAAGCTATATAATTATTATTAAATATACTTTAGTAAGCTTAACTAAACCTAATATATTATTACTTTTTTATTATAATTATTATTTTAACTTATAGTAGGCTATTATTAATTTATTATAATAATAGTATAAGAAAGCTTTTTATAATATTAATAATATATTTATAACTTTAGTAATAATTACTACTATAGTAATTATAATAATTATTATTTTTAAGGTATTAGGTATTACCTTAGTTTATTATTAAGTATAGGTTTATAATATTATTAATATAAAGATATAGTTAAATATTATAAATTCTTTAAAGTTAATAAATACTATACTTTTTATTTTTTTTTTAGTATATTTCCTTAGCTTTTATAGTATTTTTATTATTAATTTATTTTTTAAAAGTAGTTTAAAAGCCTTAAGGGTTACTTAGCTAATAACTTTTTTATTATATTAATTTATAAAAATAAGGTAATTTAAATTAATATTATTATAGATAAAGGTATAATAATTATAAATAATAATATAATTAATAATATATAGTAGTATTTATTTATTATAATTATATATATACCCCCC
>NW_020209460.1:0-4369 GCF_003025095.1 Trichoderma harzianum CBS 226.95 | reverse complement strand
TTTTATTTTTATTTTTATTTTTATTTTTATTTTTATTTTTATTTTTATTTTTATTTTTATTTTTATTTTTATTTTTATTTTTATTTTTATTATTATTATTATTTTTATTTTTATTATTATTTTTATTATTATTATTATTATTATTATTATTATTATTGCTATAAATTAATTTAAAGCTTAGAAAATAAGTATTTATAAATAGCTTTATTTAATTAAATTAAATAATTAAAAAAAGTTAATTAGGTTTTTAGCTTATTTAAAAAAAAGCTAGAGAAGTAGTTATTTATATTTAAAACCTAGCTGCTGCTGCTAAAACTTCTATTATTATTATTACTATTAATACTAGTATTAGTGTTTTTTCTCCTAGCCTTTAGTATATTACTTTTACACCGCTGGTTAACTTTATGTTTTCTAATACTACTGTAAATATAATATTTAATATTTAGTTTATTAATCTCTTAGGTTAAGTATTTTATTTAGTTATTTAAGACCCCCTTTATAAAAACTATATTAAAGGTATTATTTTTAAAAAAAAGTAATTTTAATTACTATATTAATAACAATAAGCGGTTTTATTATTATACTAATTATAAAGTTATAAGCTATTAATATATATTTTTATAAATATTACTTCTAAAAATTAATTAAATATTACTTTTATTAATTAAAAGTTTATTAAGTATTATTTTTATTAATTAACTACTTGAGGTATCTTTTTTTTCTTTTTTTCTTTTTAAATTAATATAAGCTATTTAAAGTAATAATACTTCTGTAAATTATTTTAGAGTATTTTATTACTTTAGTTATAAATTTAATTATTAATTTTTAAATAGTTAGCCTTTAAGTATTAGTATATTTTATATTTTTAAATTAAATTATTAAATAATAAAAATTTAGAATATAAAAAAAAGTAGTAGAAATTTTCTAAAATAATTTAAGTAGAATTTTAGCTTTAAGTTATAAAGGCTTAGTAAAAAGTTAGAGATTTTATTATTTATTAAGCTTTATATTAGTTATTTATAAGTAGCTAGTCTATTATTAATTTAATTAATTAAGTAGTAGTATTTATGTTTTTTATTATTTCTTTTTTTTATAATTATAATATTTATTATATTAAATTTAATTATACTTTAAGTTATTTAAGTATTATATACTTTTTTTAAGCGTAAAGTTTAATTTAAGCTATTTAAATATTATAATAATATATATTTTATAATTATATATTCCATAGTTATATAATCTTTTTTAATTATAAAGCTTAATTTAAGTTATTTAAGTATTATAATAATTACGTTATATATTCTTTTTAAATATAAAACTTAATTTAAGTTATTTAAGTATTATATATATTTTTTTAAGTATAAAGCTTAATTTAAGTTATGTAAATATTATAATAATTGCGTTATATATTTTTTTAAGCATAAAGCTTAATTTAAGCTATTTAAGTATTATAATAATATATAGTTGTATATCTTTTTTAAACGTAAAGCTTAATTTAAATTATTTAAACATTATAATTATTTCATACTATAAGGCGCTGCAGTAGTGTTTATATAATTTATACAGGACCTGTATAAATTAAACGCATAGGATCCTATGTGCCTATAAGTTACTTACTAAAGTTAATTAAATATTTTTATATTTTATTTTTAATTATTAAATTATTTATTTTTTATTTATTATAAGTATTAAGGTATTAGGGTTTATAATAGCCTATGTAATTATTACTTAAAGATTAGGTTTTATATAAATACTAAAAAAAATATATAAATAAAATATAAAGTTATAAAATTTTATACCCTTATATATAAGCTAAGCTTATATAACTATATTATTTTTTATTAATAATAGTAATTTATAAAAATAATATTTTAATAACCTAAGGTAATTAAATAATACTTAGTAAATAATAAATTAAATTTAATATATTTAATATTTTAACTATTTAAGTTAAAGTATAGCTTTATTATATTTACTTAATTAATAAAAATAATATTATAATATATTATTATTATTAAAAAATAATAATAAAAGTAATATTAAAACTTTAGTAAATATATAAGAACTATATTACTAAATAAACTAGTAAAAAAACTAATATTAACTTTACTAAAATTAACTAAATTTACTTTATTTATTTTAACTATATTATTAACTAGTTTATATTTAGGATTATTATTATAATATTATAAAGTATTTTCATTATTAATTAAAATTAATAACCTATTATTACTATTTTATACTAAATTAACTTATTTTACCTATTTTTTATACTTCTTAAACTATAACTTATTTCCCTTAGGTAGCCTCAGGGTTGTAAATTAGTAATGATTCATTAGATTAAAATAATTATTAATTAATTTAGTTTTGCTAAATTAAAGAAGAAAACTAATTTCGTTAATAATAATTTACTTATAACTAAATTAATTTCGTTAGACTAATAAAGAAAACAAAATTAATAAAATTAATCTTTCTTTAAAAAAAAGTAAATAATAATAAATAATAAATAATAAATAATAAATAATAAAATAAATTAGGTCCCCAATAGGCGCATAGGATCCCATGTATTTATTTTATATAGAATCTTATATAATTAAGTTAGTAATACAGAGCTACTACTATAGTACATAGTGTAATATTATAGTATACTTTAATATATAAGTACTTCTGCAAAAACACTTCTATTACTTTATTTTATATTATAAATAGCTTTAATTTATATATAATAAATTTATTTCTTTTTTTTTTAATAACTTTTTTTTTTCCAGTAACCTCTTTTTCTAACACCGTCTTCAAAAGTCTAGAATAATAAGTTTATTTATTCTTAGTAAACGGCTTTTATTTAGTACTTTTCCCTTCCTCTGGCACTAAGTCTAATAAGCGGTTTTTATCTAGTACCCTCCCCTTCCTTTAGTATTTTCCCCTTCCTCCAGTACTAAAAATAAAATAAAAAGCTTATTTACTTTTAATAAATAGCTTTTATTTAATTTATTTTATCTTTTATATACTTTAACTTATTTTTTAATTTTTAATTTCTTTTTCTTAAGTTTTTTTTCTTTTACAATAGTAGTATTATAAAGGTAATATCTTAAACAGCTGCTTTATAAAGGTAATAAATTCTTTTTTTTCTATAAATTCTTTTCCCTTTATAAATTCTTTTTCCTTTATAAATTTTTTTTCTTTTATAATAATTATTATAAAGGTAATATTTTAAACTAGCTACTTTATAAAAGTAATAAATTCTTTTTCTTTTATAATAGTAGTATTATAAAAGTAATACCTTAAACTAGCTGCTTTAGTAGGTTTTCAAATTCTTTTCCTTTTATAATAGTAGTATTATAAAAGTAATATTTTAAAGATAATATTTTAAACTAGCTGTTTTATTCTTAAGTTTTTTTTATAATAATAGTATATTATAAAAGTAATACCTTAAACTAACTGCTTTATAAAGGTAATAAATTCTTTTTCTTTTATAATAGTTATTATAAGGGTAATATCTTAAACTAGCTGCTTTATTTTTAAGTTTTTTTCCTTTTATAATAATAATATATTATAAAAGTAATACTTTAAATTAGTTATTTTATAAAGGTAATAAAATTTTAATTTTTTTCCTTTTATAATAATAGTATTATAAAGGTAATATTTTAAACCAGCTGCTTTACTTTTAAGTTCTCTTCCCTTTATAATAATAATATTATAAAAGTAATATCTTAAACCAGCTGTTTTATAAAAGTAATAAATTCTTTTCTTTTCCCTTTATAATAATAGCGTTATAAAAGTAATATTTTAAACTAGCTGCTTTATAAAGGTAATAAATTTTTTTTCTTTTATAATAATAGTATTATAAAGGTAATATCTTAAATTAACCGCTTTATAAAAGTAATAAATTAAGTAAGCTAAGTATATATAAAGTTTATATTTTTATAAGTATTTTCCTAATCTTTAATACTAAAGCTAAAGTAATAGTAATAGCTAGTAGTAATAGTCATAGCTAATAATAATAGTAATAGCTAGTAGTAGTAGTAATAATTAATAATAGTAATAATAGTTAGTAATAGTAGGCGACTTATAGGCGTATGGGATCCCGTGTGTTTAATTTATACAGGTTCTATATAAATTATGTAAGCACTGCCGTAGTATATTACAGCGTAAAATAATTAAAACGCTTAAATAACTTAAATTAAGCTTTATGCTTAAAGAGGATATAGAACTATATATTATTATAATGCTTAAATAGCTTAAATAGAGCTTTACGCTTAAAGAGGATACGTAACTATATATTATTATAATACTTAAATAGCTTAAATTAAGCTTTACGTTTAAAGAGGATACGTAATGTAACGCAATTACGTAACTATTATAATGCTTA
>NW_020209459.1:0-4380 GCF_003025095.1 Trichoderma harzianum CBS 226.95 | reverse complement strand
TTCTTTAGCTCCTTAAATTATACTTATTTTATAACTTTTTTCTTTTCTATATATTTTTATATTTCTTTATTTAATACAGGGGTTACTAATCCTATTATTAGGGATATTATAGTATTTTATTAATCCTCTTAATCTAGTTATAATATATCTCTAAAACTAATTAATTTAAGGTAAGTTTACTACCTCGCCTAGCCTTTAATCTAGTTAATATTAGGGTTACGTAACTTAAGCTAATTATATCCTAAAAGTATATTATATCCTGTAATATTAGTAATATTAAAACTAAATATATTTTTAATTTTACTAAACTAAATCTTAAAAAGATTAGTTTTATAGTTAATAGTTTTATTATTATAAGTAAATTATTATTTCTTAATACTTATAAAAGTATATAGTTTCTCCTTTTTACAGTTATTTAATTATAGGCAGTTAACTAGTTAAGGTATAATATAGCTTATTATAGCTCCAAAGTCTATATAAACTATAATTAGATATCCTTTTAAAGTACCTAATACTTAAAATTTTTATAGTTTCTTTCCTTTAGTAAAAGTATTTAAGTTATAGTAGATTACGTTATTAGCGCCGTCGTAATAATTATTACCGTAAGGGTTAATATTAATATTATCTAGGTCTAAGGTAATCTATCTTAGTTCTTTATTTTAAATATTATAGCGTTTATACTAAGTATATCCGGGCTTAGGTACGTGTCTGGTAGTAAGCTTATAGTATTTCCAAAGGTTATTCTAGCTAATTCCTTATAGCTTATTATTATTACTATACTTTATAAAGTTAAATCCTTACCATTCTAGGTTATAGGTAATATATACAAAGGCTTAGTATTAGTACTAGTGTTTTTTATAATAGTCTTTATTATAAAGCGTAAATTTCTTTTATCCGCATTTAATAGCTCCGTAATCCTTATACTATTTATTAAGCTTAGTTATAATATATTATTTATATAGTAGTAGCTTATAGTTAATAATATTAGCTTTATTATATTAGTTAGTAAGTAGGATATTGTTAATATAGTATAGGATTAATTCTAATATCTTAGCTATTAAGTATTTATCTACATTAGTCTTAATATATTATTAAAACTAATTTCCGGGTAATTAAATCTAGTCGTAGGCAGTACTTAAATTAATCTATTTAATTTATCCTTATTATTTAAGGAGCTTCTGGTAGTCCTTAAGTTCCTTTTATTATACAATTTCATTATAGCGTTTATTTTCTTTAATAACACTTTATATTCTATATTAGTTTTTATATTATTCCTAGTCCGCTATAATTATTTTACAAAGGTAGTAAATACTTTTAGGTTCCACTAACTTATATTAGTTATATATATATTTCTTAAGGTTGTTAATTTCTTCCTAAGGTATTCTTTCGTAAGGGTTATATTACGTCGGAGGCGTTATATCTAAAAGATCCTTATTATACTAATATATAGCTTTATTTTATTTCTATTTTTAAAATACCTCTTCTTTATCCTTAAATTTATTATTTTATTCTTATTTATTAAGGTTTTATTAAATAAGTTATTTAACGTAGCTAAGGTTCTCCTAGGTAACTTTTTTAAGCGTATTTAAAGTTTATATACACCCTTTAGGGTACTATCCTAATCCTTATTTATTACTGTAATAGGTCTAATAGTTATTATTATAGTACGCTAAGAAGTATAAGATATTATAGTCTTCCAAAGGTTATATAATATTAATAGCTTAGTTTTCCTTAGGCTTTAGGATAAGCGTAAATTTTTTATTTTTTATTTTTTTAACGGGCTTTCGATAGTACTTTTTTACATATTCTTTTTCTCTACAGTTATAGTATTTAACGTTCTTACGTTAAGCCTTAATAGTACTAAGGTCTATTAGACCTAGTTATCTATTATTAAAAGAGGTAATATAGTTATTTTGCTTTTTTCCTTAGTTAACTTAGTATCCTTAAGTTTACTTAGGTTAAACATTATAAAAGTTCCTATTCTTTTCTTACTTCTGTTCTTTCTATTATTCCTAATTATAATTATTAATCTTAATAACTTTTTAGGTATAATTAGTAAAAGTTATTTTTTTACAGTTAATTTTAAAGAGTTTATTTTTAACTTTAGGTTTTACACTATTATAGTAAACTTCCTTCTTTATTTCCTTAGTTTAGTTAACTTTAGTTAATAAGCGTAAGAAAGTTAAAGTATACTTACTTAGTAATCCTTTTTAGGTAATAAAATAAAATTCTTACTTAGCTTTTTATTATTTATCTATAGTACTAAAAAACTTTCTAAGTTATTTTTAAAATTCTATATACTTAGTATAAATTTCTTTAGTTTACGTTTTAAGCTTTTTTAAATTAATCTTTCCTTCCTTATAATTCTATATAATAGATCGGAACTATATTTCAACGTCTCCTATAAGGCAGCTGCCTGCGAAGATAACTCTGTCTTCGTCGTCCTTTAAAATATAAGGGAAGTATTTGAAATAGGTTGCAAATTCCGAGAAAAATTTATCTATCTTACGTAGATCTCCGTCAAAGGGTTCGGGCTTCGTCGGTTTAATAACCTCACCCTTCTCTCTTTTCCTATCTTAAAGGTCCTAAAGCTAGGTTTTAAAAGCTTTAAACTCAGCCTTTAATTTATTATAATTAGCTTAATTAACTATATTTTCAGCTGGTATATCTTTAAGCTTAATATTACTATTGTAATTACTTTAAGCTTTGCTTTCGTAATTAGTGTTATTATCTAGAACTTTAAAGCTTATAAGCTGCTAAGTTCCTAGTGTCTTATTACCTATAGGTCTAAGGTAACCGTCTAAACAAGAGTTATTATTATATAATAAACCAGGTCCTATAGGTACTATAGGTTAGCTGTTTTTAAAGGATAAACCTTAAAGTAGTTCTATAGTTTATATTAGCGGAGTAATTAAGTCAGTAAATAGGCAATCTTATCACCAGCTAGTAATATAAATAAAAGTAAATATCTAAGTTCTAATCTAATTATATTATAAACGCTGTAATAATAATTAGCTATCTAGGTATTCTAATAAGTAATATAAAATAAACTTATATATCCAGTCGTATATTCTAGATTGTGTTGGAAAGCTAGCTTTCCTAGCTTTCCTATAGTAGATTATTTAGAAAGCTAGCTTTCCTAGCTTTCCTATTAGGGAATGCTAACAGTCCTGATTAGCCTGTCGGCCCATAGTTAATCCGGTTCCGGCCAACCTGTTGGCCCATTGTCGCGACCTTAAAAGTCAGGTTGTGACATACCCCTTTATTAATTACCTTTTTTTTATATTTAAAATTAAAAATCTTATTATAAAATATTTAATTTTACTTTATAATAAATATATAAAATTATAATTTATTATTTAAAATTAAATAATAAATTAAAAAATATAAAAAAATTATAACTTAAGGATAATACTTAAGTAAAATATTTTTATATTTAAAAACATAAATAACTAAAGTAAATACAGTAAGTAATTATTTATAATATTAATAATTTAAAAAAAATAAAGTATATTAAGTATAAAAAATAAAAAATATAAAAAGCAAAAGTTATTTATTAAGCTAAAATATTATTACTTAATTTATTTAATTTTATAATTTTTAATTTTATAATTAATATTATTAATTAAGGTACTTTTAAGCTTTTTTTATTAAATTTAAATTTTAATAAAAGTTATTTATAAAGTTTCTTTTAAATATTTAAAAGTTTTTAATAAATTACTATAAGGTTTTTATTTTATTATAATTCTTTTATTTTATTAAATATTTAATTTATTAAGTATTTTTATTAAAAATTTTATTATTTTAAGTTTTTTAACTTTATATTTAAGTTTTTTACTTTAAATAATAATTTTATTTTATATAATTTTATTTATTTTTTTATTTACTAATATTTTTTTTAATAATGAAATATAAAAATTTATTAATATAGTTTTTTTATTTTTTTAAAGTAAATAAAAAATCTATTTTATAATTAATAAAATTAATTTTCTTTATAATTTTATAAAATTTAAGTTTTTTAAAGTTAAGTTTATTACTTAGTTTATTAATTTTAATATTTAATTATCTTTTACTATATAAATATTAAAGTAAGTAAATTTTTTTTAAAAGTTAATTTTTTAATTTTTTATATATTTATAAATTTAATTATTTATTTTTTAATAAATTTAAGTTATATTTATAATTTTTAATATAATTTTTTAAGTTTATTTACTATAATAATAAGTTTATTAATATTTTCTTTTTTAATAAATAATAAATATAAATTTAATTTAAATTTATAGTTTATATAAAATAATAAATAATCTATAGATTTTATTAATATATTATTTTAAAATACTAAGGTAATTAATAAATATTTTACTTAATTATTTTAGTTAA
>NW_020209458.1:0-4384 GCF_003025095.1 Trichoderma harzianum CBS 226.95 | reverse complement strand
TTAAGGTTATAAATTTTATAAATCTTAGGTTATTTTATATTTACTAACTTAATAAAATAATTTTATTATAAATATAATAATAACTTAATATTTAATATTACCTTATATAGTTTTTTATATTTTTTATATTAGTGAAATATTTTAATAAAAGTATTTTTAAATTTTCTTAATTTTTTTTTATACTTTATTTAGTATTTTATTAAGTACTATTAGCTTATTTTTAAATTATATTATAATTTTATTAATATAAATATATTTTACTTTTTATATTATTTATTATATTATAATAATATAAGTAAATTTTTTTTTTTAATTTAATTCTTTTTGTTTTTTTTTATCATTAATATAAAGGATTTTAATTCTTCTAGTAGTATAGCTTTATATTATTATTTTTTTAATATAGTTAATATTTAAGTATATTTTTAATATCTTAATAGACTTTATTAATCTTTTATTAAATAATAAAATTATTATTAAGTAACTAAAGATAATTTAAAAAAATATTATTTTTTAATATATTTAAAATACTAAATTAAATATAATAAGTATTTTTATTAATAATTAATAAAAAATAATTAATTTTATATTTAATAAATCCTTTTTTTATTTTTATTTCTATAATATTTATAATTTATAAAACTTATTTCTTTTATTAAATAAGGATTTATAATTCTTTAATTAACTATAGTAAAATTAAATTATAGTTTACTTTATAATTAATATTAATTTTATTAATATAGTATTTATAAAAGTATTTAATATCCTTTTTATAAATATATCTTTTATTATATATTTTAAAGTTAAATTTATTATAATATAACTATTATTAAAATTACTTATAATTTTCTCTTTTTACTTAATACTTTTTATAAAACATATTATAGTATTATAAAAGGTTAAGTTTAATATATATTTTTTTTCAATTATATTATTCTTTAACTTTATAATTAAAGTATTAATTATAAAAGTTATATTTATTATTAAAAAAGTTAGTAAAGCTATAATAACTAAATTAAAGGAAGACTATACCCTAGCCTTTAGTTTAAAATCTAAAATTAATCTATAGCCTAACTTAATTAACTATAGTTAATTAAGTTAAACCTTAAAGATTTAGGCTATAAAGTATAACTACTATATTAAAGTTTAAAATTAAACTTAAAGTATATAAAATAGCTTAAATAATAAAGTTAAATATAATATAATTAACTTTAAGCCCTATAATTTATAGTTTAATAACTTAATTAAATTAAATAGGCCTAATTTTTTTTTTAGGTTATAAAAAGTAATAATAATCTTTAAAAATAAATTATATATATAATACTTTTAAGATTAAAAGACTACTTAATAAGATAATATACTATAAAAGTAATAAACTTTTTTAATAACTATTATTATAAATAGTTATAATAGCTAAAGGTAATAAAGAATTAATTATAACTATAGCTAAAATAATAATTATTATTATAAAAATTTATAATAAAAATATTATTAGTATTATAAAAAAGGTTTACTAAAGCTTAAAAAATAAAAAAGATAAAAGAAAGTAACTTAAATTAATTATAAAAAAGAAAATGTAAATTAGCTAAGTTATTATTAAGTAAAAGAATTAGTAAAGTACTATTAGTTAATAGTTACTAAATAAAGGTTTAATAATAATTTATTATTTTAATCTTAGTTAAGTAGTTTATTCTCTATACCTAGGAGAAAAAGTATTAATTATATTATTAATTTAAGTATTTTTTTTAAATTAATTTTTATATAATTTTTATTTTAAAAGTTACTATATTAAATTTAAAAATATTAATTATAAATCTTAGTTTTTAATACTTAATATATAGTATATTATTATATTATTCTATTATTAAATATTTATAATTTTTTATAAATAAAGTATTATATATATATTATATTTTTTTTATTTAAAGAATTAGTCCTTAGTTATAATAAGTTAATAAAGGTTAATATATTTTACACATTTATTATTATTTAATATTTATTATTAACTAATTTTATATTATTTAAGTATTTATTATTAACTAATTTTATATTATTTAAGTATTTATTAAAATTTACTTAAGTTATATATTTTTATTTTTTCTAAATTATAATTAAAGAGTTTTTATTTATAAAGGTAATTTAATCCCTAGGGTTTTTATAATTTATAATTTATATATAATTTTAAAATATTTAAATTAATATATTTTCAATTTTTTGTATATTTTTTTTTTAATTATAAATAAAAGTATTTTTTTATTTTTTATTTTTTTTTATAAGTAAAATATTAAAGGCTTTAACTTATACTTTATTTACTTTATATTTTTCCTTAGTTATAAAAGTAAGCTAATTATTATTAACTTTATTTTTTATTTATTATTTAACTTTTTTAAAAGTTATAGTATTATTTAATATATTATTTATAGTAATTTTTTCTTAAGTACTTTTAGGAATTATTTGTATTTTTTTTTTTACTTTTATATATAAAATATTAATTATTATAATAAATAGTTTAACTAAGTAAGTTATAAAGTATAGTTTTAATAATATTAATTTAAATTTTATTAAACCTTTTATTTTTATTAGTTTTTTTTAAAATATTAAGTTTTTTATATTTACCTTAGTAATTCTTTTTTTTATAATTAGTTTTACTATAATAATTATATTTATTTATAAACTTATAAATATTAATAATATTTAAATTTATTAATTTTAGCTTTTTATTATTAAAAAAAGTTATATTATACTTTTTTTTAATTTATATATTAAAAATAATATTATATTTTATTATTTTTTTTATTTATTTCTTTTTACATTATTTATATTATTAATTATTAATATAATAGAATTTCTTAGATAATTTTTTAAAAATATTAAGTAATTTATTTTTTAAAGTTTATTTTTTATATTATTTTTTAACCTTTAGTAATATAATATTTGTTTAACTTTATCCTTAAGGTTAATTTTTATATAAAAATAAATAAAATTAATAATATATTTAATATATATATTTTATTATTAAAAATAGTAATATATTTTCAATTTTTTATTTTTTATTAATTTATTTAAATAATACCTTAAGTTAATTTTTAAATTTTTTATAATTATTAAAAAAAGTATTTATAAAGTTTTTTTTATTTATTTAATTATTTTATTTAAAATCTTAAAAATATAATTTAAATTAGTTTTTAAATTCTTTAATAAATTAACTTTTAATAATATTAACTTATTACTTTTATAAAGCTATAGTAATTAAAAAGTACTTAAAGTAAAACCTTATATTTATATAAAATCCTTTAATTTTTATAAATTTTTATTAAATAATATTAGTAAAGGTAACTTAATTATTTTTTTTAGGTTTTTTTATAAAAGCCTTTTTATTAACCTTAAATTATAAGTAATTATTTTTATTATTATTAAGTATTCTAAAATTAAGTAATTAAGTTTTAAATTATTTAAGTTTACTACTTAATAATACTTTAGTTTATAATTTATTAATATATTATTTAAATTTCTCCTAAGTATAAAAAATAAACTACCTAAAAGGAACTAATTATAAAAAAACCTTTATATTACTTTATTAACTTTTTTAAAACTTTTTTTAATACTTTTACTTAGCTTAAGGTTTTTAATACCTTTTAGTTAGTTTAGCTTATACTTTACTTTACTTAGCTTTAGCTTTTTTTTCTTTAAAGCTTTTAATTATAAGTTTATAATTTTATTAATTATAGATTTAGTTATTTATTTAACTATTTTACTATTATAATTAAGCTATAGTTATTATAGTATATTATTTTATTATATAGTCTTTTAATTTTAAAAGTATTATATATATAATTTATTTTTAAGTAAGATTATTACTATTTTTTATAACCTAATAGAAGGATATAATAGGCTTATTTAATTTAGTTAAGTTATTAAACTATCAGTTATAGGGCTTAAAGTTAATTATATTATACTTAAACTTTATTATTTAAGTTATTTTATATACTTTAAGTTTAATCTTAAACTTTAATTAATTATACTTTATAACCTAAATTTTTAATGTTTAACTTAGTTAGCTATAGTTAATTAAATTAGGCTATAGATTAATTTTAGATTTTAAACTAAAGGTTAAAGTATAGCTTTTCTTTAATTTAACTATTGTAGCTTTACTAACTTTTTTAATAATAAATATAACCTTTATAAGTAATTTATACTTTTATTAATTATTTTATGAAAATAAAATTAAATATTTATAAATAATTTATAAAAAAGTATATTATAAAACCTTTTTAAATATTACTTCTACTACTTTTATATATTAAACTAAAAGATTTAATATATTTTTAATATTACTTAAAAAATATATTATTTATATTTATAAAATTTTAGTTTTATAAATATAACT
>NW_020209457.1:0-4425 GCF_003025095.1 Trichoderma harzianum CBS 226.95 | reverse complement strand
ATTTTTTTTAATTTTTTTTAATTTTTTTTGGTTTTTTTGCGCTGACAATAAACAGCTATTCGATATCTTATCGGCAATGGACCCTGCGCAGTCAGATGCCCAAGTTGCAGCCGCCGACTCACAACCCGATGAACAATCGCCATCTCCATTGCCTCGGACAAGATCCCGGAGACCCCTAGTACAGCCTCGGCGGTACGGTTTCGCCTGTGCTAATTGTCATGCTCGCAAGGTCAAGTGCAATGGTAAGCAGCCGACGTGTCGTACTTGTCAACAGTCAGGAACTCGATGTGTGTGGCGCTCGTCGGCAGAGAAGCAGCTCCGCGATGCCAACTCACGCATCCGGATGCTAGAAGAGGCTGTCCAGGCGGCTACGCGTTCGGAGACACCAGATCTGGACCGTTCTCGTGAGGTTGAAGAAGGTGAAGCCGTGACGCAAAGTGCTGCCACGACCACTAGCAGTACGACTGGAACTGGAGCAAATCGATCTGCAACATCGCCTACGTCTGGCACTTCAGCCTGGTTCCAGGTTGGGCTTGGACATAATGGCGCAGTGACTTACAATGGCCCCACGAGCCGTTTCCATGCGAGTGCATTGGAAGAGCACCTGGCCGATGAAGATGACCCGCAAGTCTCTGGACAGTCAAGTGACAAGAGAGCTATCCACGTCGAGGCGTTACGATGCCAATACGAGCTGCTAGATACGGTGTGGATGCCATTGATTAGATCAAAGTCCGGTTTTGATGGCTTCGGGATAGACGCAAATGTCTGTCTGGCGTTGCTTGACATATACTGGAACTGGTTACAGCCACTGCACAACTGTGTCTATCGACCGTGTGTCATGATGGATATGGCGATTGGAGGCCCCTACTATTCCGACTTTCTTCTAAGGCAATTAATAATTAAAAGCCGCCCAAAAACGTTAAATAAGTATAAAGCTTTTTAGGACTTACTAACTATTATTAATGCTTTATTAAAGACTTTTTAAAAATTACTATACTACTTACGAACTTAATAAAGAAAAATATTAAATTTAAATTAACATAAGATGCTTTAGCTGCCTTTAAATACCTTAAACAAGCTCTTATAAGTGCACCAGTACTTATAATATTTAACTTAAACAAACCTATCATAATTAAAACTAACGCCTTAGATTATGTAATTAGAGGAGTACTTAGCTAACTGAACAATATACTTAAAAAGAAGCTTAGGCCTATTACCTACTTCTCGGAGAAACTAAATAGATTAGAATTTAGATACCCTATCTATAATAAAAAGTTTATAGCTATATACTAAGCACTTAGCAAGCAGTATTAAAGATACTACTATAAAGGAAGTTGATTTCTAATAATAATCCTTATGGATTACTGGAACATTACCTACTTTATAATAATGCAAAAACTATCTTATAGATAAGTTAAGTATTATAAGCAACTCTCCAAGTTTAAGCTCTTAATTAGATACTGCAGTAGTTTAAATAACGGACGCGCTAATATACTTAGCAGACGTCTAGACTACTTCTAAAAAATCCTAGAAGTAAAAGCATAAATACTAAAAAAGAATTAGTATAGTAACTTAATGATTTAATTAATTAACACTATGTACTAAATTAAAATAGACGATTTAATTATTAATAATATAAAGAAATATATTAAGAACTAAGAAAATAAATAATACCTAGAAGGTATTTTTATAGATACTGGATACCTAATACTAGATGGACTTATCTAGGTACTAGAAGACTTACGAAGCAAAGTAGTAAAATCAGTTTACGTATACAAGCTTAACGGATACTATAGAATCTAAAAAACTATATAGCAGATTACATAATACTTTAAATTTAAAGATATTAAGAAATAGGTACAGAAGGTTGTGTTAGAATATATAATATATAGACGAGCTAAGGTATTACGCTATCTTTTTTATAGAAAACTGCAACCCTTACTAGTTTTAGTTAGGAATTAGAAATTAATAACGTTTGACTATATCGTAAAGCTTCTACCTTTAAAAGAACCTATAACTAATAATACTTAAGACAGTATTTTTATAGTAGTTGACTAACTTTTAAAAAAGGCTTACTTTATCTTAGTAAAAGAGAAAAGCTCTATAGAAGACTTAGCTTATGTCTTTTTCTAATATATCTACGCAAACCATAAACTACTAAATAAGATTATCTTAGATAGAGGATCTACATTTATGTTAAAATTTTAGTAATTACTTATAGTATAAATCGGACTAAAATATAAGGCTAGTATAGTATACTACCCCTAGATGGATGGATAAATAGAATAAATTAACTAAATTATTAAAATATACTTATAATACTACGTTAACTTTAATTAAGATAATTAGGTAGAATACTTACTAACTGCTTAAGTATTTTATAATAATACATTAGTAAAATCTATAAACTACTTACTGTTTTACGTAAACTATAGGTTTAAACTAGATCTACATCGGCTACTTATTAAAGGAGAAAATACTAGTAAAGCTATTATTATAGCTAATAAACTTAAGGAACTATACTAAAAATTATAAGTATAACTTAAATTCGTTAGATAAAGAATAGTTAAATTTATAAATACTAAAAGGATTAGAGGATTAACCTTTAGGGAGGGAAATATAGTCTACCTACTCTGATATTCGTAAAATAATAAACAGCTAAATATTAAAATAAATAGACTAAGTGATAAACTTAATTTTAAGAAACTTAGACTTTATAAAATTACGAAGAAAATTAGACTTATTAATTATAAAATAAATCTTCCACTTACCCTAGGGAAATAAGGAAGAACTATATATCTAAATTTTTATATTTTACTACTAAAAAAAGCATTAGTAGATGAAGAAATAGGTAAAGTTATATAGGATAAAATTGTTATTTAAGGTAAAGAACTTAAATATAAGGTTAAGAAACTTAAGATAATAAAATTTAATAAAGATACCTAATAAACTAAATACCTAGTAAAATAAAAAGGCTATAATAAAATAAAAAACTTATAGTAAATTATTAAGGACCTTAAATACTTAAAAGACTTTATAAATAACTTCCACTGAAGTCTAGGTTTAGTAAAAAAGGGTTAAAAGCGTTTTAATTAATAACACTAACTGCAGAACCTATAATTATAGGATTAGTTAAATTAGGTAATAATGTTACAGCCTAATAAGCAGCCTCCGCCTTCTTGCGCTTAACCTTATTTAACTTATTTAAATCGGTAATACCCTGTGTAATAGTATAATGCATTTACTTATATTAAATCTTTTTTTATTTTCGTAATTAAGAAACCTTTATAGCTAATTCGGCTAAGGCATCCTTAGTAGATTTAAGCTTATCTTTTAATCGGAAATGTTAAGTAGACACCCGATCTAATTAATTGGTAGTTAGACCTTTTACGTTGTAGTATAATTTGTTAAGTTGTATATAATTTAAGTATTGCGAAGAATCGTCTAGAGATAGTAAGCACTTATTAAACTTCTTTGAAATACAGAAGGAATAGTGCTTATTTATTTTCTTAGTACCTTTTAGAATAGATTTAAAAAGACTCTTCCGCTTTTGCGTTTTTGGATAAAGACTTTTAGTAATACGATCTGTTATAGTTAAGTAAGTTAGCTGAATGAAATAATGAAAAATAAGATAAGGAAGCACCTACCTACGGATGTGTGGGGAATGCGTTACTTATAGCAAGGTCTTAGGGATAAGACTAATAGGAGGGGGATATTGTATTACGACCTAACTCTTATGGTTGCGATAATAGGCCTATAAGGTAGCCGGTCTTGGATAAACGTCGGACCGACTAACTAATTAAGAATAGATTATTAGATTATTTAATAATCTAACGATCTATAAACGGATTATTAGAACTCTGAGATAATCTACAACAGGATTATCACTACTTGGCAATAATCTAGCCTAACTAACTGGGTATATAAGTTTACTTTATATTACTTATTAAAATACTTAGATAGCCAGTTGTTATTATAGCGTTTATAATATAATTAGATTGGAACTTAGATATTTACTCTTATTTATATTACTAGCTAGTGATAAGATTGCCCGTTTACCGACCTGATTGCTCCGCCAACATAAACCATAGAACCACTCTAAGGTTTATTCCTTGGAAACAGCTAACCTATAGTGCCTATAGGACCCGGTTCATCATAAGAAATTCTTTATTATAGATAAAGTATTTAAGTTTTAGTTTATATAGTTTTTTAAAGAAATAAGTAATAAGCTTAAGTTTTTTCTTCTTTATATTATTTAGTTAACTAAGTACTTTTTTAATTACGTAATCTAAGGTATTAGTTTTAATTATAATAGGTTTATTTAAGTTAAATATTATAAGTACTAATATATTAGTAAAAGCTTATTTAAGGTATTTAAAGGTAATTAAAGTATCTTATATAAGTTTAAATTTAATATTTTTTTTA
>NW_020209456.1:0-4490 GCF_003025095.1 Trichoderma harzianum CBS 226.95 | reverse complement strand
TATATATTTTAAATAAATATAAAAAGTTTTAGGTTTTTAAATAAAGAAATATTAAGTAAATTTATTATAATAATATTACTATTACTTTTAATTATTAATATATTAAAGTTAGTAGTTAAAGTTTTAAAAGTTACTTTAGTTCTAAGTATAATAGTTTATATTACTTAAAGGTATTTAATATTTTTTTAAATAAAAGTTATTAATATATAATATCCTAACTTAATACTTAACTAATATAAGGTAAATTTTTAAAATAATAAACTAAGGTTAATTAGTTTATATTAATAAAAAGAATAAAAAGTAGCTTTAAGTAAATATAATTATAAAGTAAATAAAATATAATAAAGATTTAGTTTATATTTAATTTTAATACTTTATTAATAACTATTTATTTAAGTTATTTAAAAAACGTAAAGAATTATATTTTATATATTTAGTTATTTTTAATAGCTTATTTTTAGGATTATAAGCCTAAGTGTAAGATTATTATTTTATAAATAATTTATTTAGGGTAGCTTATAATAAGCTTATTGCTTTTATATTAATTAGTTCTTTAGGTAAAGTATTTTTCTATAGTATATTCCTAATGTACTTTATCTTAGGTTAGGCTATAATACTTAGTATTTATAAAGTCTATATTTTATATAAAAGGCAGTTTTTTATTTATTACCTTTTTTAATTTAAATAAAGTTATATACTTCTTTAAGATTTAATAAAGTAAAAACTTTAGCTTTTGTAAGCTAGTCTTTAATTTTTAAAATTAATAGTAGTAGTATAATATTTTCTTTAATTATTATATTTAATTATTAATAGTCTATAATAAGTTAAAGTTTACTATTTCTTTAAAATATAAATATAATTAAATATCCTACTAAGGATTTAGAAAGTTTAATATAGC
Organism: Trichoderma harzianum CBS 226.95; assembly: GCF_003025095.1. Classification (NCBI taxonomy): domain Eukaryota; kingdom Fungi; phylum Ascomycota; class Sordariomycetes; order Hypocreales; family Hypocreaceae; genus Trichoderma; species Trichoderma harzianum. The sequence continues at coordinate 3,592 of NW_020209456.1, read as the reverse complement.
CCTTTTTTAGCTAGTTTTTAATTTATTTATTAAGTATTTTAAGCTTAGTAGCACTAAGGTTATAGATCTTATTAAATATTAGGAATTTATTGTTTATAAGTTTAATCTTATAATCCTATTAGCTATATTCTAATAGTCTAGTATTTAATTCTTTATTAAACACTAATATATACTAAAGGTCTATTAGTATATTTTTTAAATACTCTAGTATTTATTAGTCTTAGTAGTATAATTCCTTAACCTTTTATATAATTAAGTTAAGAAATCTAAGCTATTTTTTCTTTAGTTTTTTAATATATTTAACTATCTTTAGGAGCTTTACTAGCTTTTTAAATTATACCTTTTTTATAATTTTTTCTTTTTTTATATATTTTTATATTTTTTTATATAATACAAAGGTTACTAATTCTATCGTTAGGGATATTATAGTATTTTATTAATCCTCTTAATTTAGTTATAATATATTTTTAAAATTAATTAGTTTAAAGTAAGTTTACTATTTTACCTACCCTTTAATTTAGTTAATATTAAGATTATGTAACTTAAGCTAATTATATTTTAAAAGTATATTATATTTTATAATATTAGTAATATTAAAATTAAATATATTTTTAATTTTACTAAATTAAATCTTAAGGAGATTAGTTTTATAGTTAATAATTCCGTTATTATAAGTAAATTATTATTTCTTAATATTTATAAGGGTATATAGTTTTTTTTTTTATAGTTAATTAATTATAAGTGTAATAAACTAGGTCCTATAGGTACTATAGGTTAGCTATTTCTAAGGGATAAACCTTAGAGTAGTTCTATAGTTTATATTAGCAGAGCGGTTAAGTTAGTAAATGGGTAATCTTATTACTAATTATAAAGTAAAGTATTTAAATATTTAATTTAATTACTATATATTATAATAATAATTAATTATCTAAGTATTTTAATAAGTAGTATAAAATAAACTTATATACTTAGTTAACTAAGCTAGATTATTAGCAAAGGTTAATAATCCTATTGTAAATTATCTTATAGTTTTAATAATTTATTTATAAATTATTAGATTATTATAATAATCTAATAATCCATTTTTAATTAGTTACTTAGTTTATTATTTATCTAAAACTAACTACTTTATAGGCCTATTATTATAATTATAAAAGCTAGGTTATAATATAATATCTCTCTTTTATTAGTTTTATCCTTAAGACCTTACTTATTTAAGTATAAGTAGTTTTTCTTTATTTTATAATATATTCCTTATTATTTATTTTTTATTTCTTCTTATATATACTAACTTACTTAATAATAATAAATAAAATATTTAAAAGCGTTTATTTAAAAATTAAAAAATATAAAAGTTTTTTTTATTTTATAATTAAAATACTTTAGTTATAAATAAGTATTATTTTTATTATATATTATATAATTATAAAAAGTATTTTTTATTTCTTTTTAATTTATTATATTATATTAAATATATTTATTTAAATAAATTTTATTATAATATTTATAGTTTATTTTTTAAATAATTAAAGTATACTACTACTTATTATTTCTGCTTAAAAAATAAGCTTAAGGTAGCTAAAGAGGAGTATTATATTATTAATATAAAAATTAAATGTTTTTATAAAGAAAAAAAATATTAGTATAAAAAAATATATTATACTATTACATAAGGTATTACTAATTTAAATAAGTTAAATAAGGTTAAATATAAGGAAGCGGAGGCTACTTATTAAGCTACTATATTATAGTTAGTAAAAGGTTTTTCTAAAGTTATTTTTATTTTTTTAAAGTTAGTAAATTATTTAAAAATATTAGTAATAAATCTTAAGCTAATATAATCCCTAGGCTTTAATAAAGTTTTTCTACTAGTTATCAGAAGCCGGGTTAGTAGAAGAGAGTAAAGAGGAATAAGGGATAATTACAGGAGCTATATAGCAAATACATAAGCTTAGGGTAGTAAAGTAACTGTATTTATTTTTATTTTCTTTAATTCCTTCTTTAAATTTTAGGTCCTTTATAGTATTATTACTAAGCTAAAGGCTTTATAACCTTTAGCTTACGCCTTTATAATATAGCTAGTATATAGTTATTATATAACTATACTTTTTTTTAAATAGGCTTTAATATATTACCCTTTTTTCTAAGGTATTACTCTAGTACCTTTAATAATATTTCCTTTCCTAACTTTATAATTAATCCCTTTTATTAAAGGTATTACTAGTATAAAAGCTTTAATATAGTTTAAGCTTTATATTTATTTTATTTTTATTATAAATATATTATTATTTTAGGCCTTCTTTTTATACTTTTAAGGATAAATATAAATAAAAAGTTAAATATAGTAATAATTTTATAATATTTTTTTATTACTTTTATAATTTAAAATAGCTAATACTTTTTTATAAAAAATAAAAAGGTAAAAGGGGATATAAACTTATTAAAATTCTAATATAGTAAAGGTAAAGTATTATTAATTTTATCTTTAATTACTTTTATTTTTATTACTTAAATCTTATATTATATTAATTTACTTACTTAGTATTTTTATAAAAGCTAATTTTTTAAAAGTAGTTTAGTATATTTAATTCCTTTCCTTTATATTAGCGTTATAATTAATCTATAAATAAAGCTATTCCTTATTATTATTACCTAGGTTATATATATAAATAAATAGCTAGAAGTTACCCTCTACTTTATATAAATATAATAAGTTTATTATTATAACCCTTTTATATTAAGTCCTTTTTTAATTTACTTTTTAAATACTAGCCCTAAGTATATAGTATATATTTATAAAAGCTATAGGAAAATATATATTCTTATTTAAGTTTAATATTATTAAGCTATATAGTTATTATTAAATATACTTTAGTAAGCCTAATTAAACTTAGTATATTATTACTTTTTTATTATAATTATTATTTTAACTTATAGTAAATTATTATTAATTTACTATAATAGTAGTATAAAAAAGCTTTTTATAATATTAATAATATACCTATAACTTTAGTAATAATTACTACTATAGTAATTATAGTAATTACTACTCCTAAGGTATTAAATACTACCTTAGCTTATTATTAAATATAAGCTTATAATATTACTAATATAAAGATATAATTAAATATTATAAATTCTCTAAAGTTAATAAATATTATACTTTTTATCTTTTTTTTAATATATTTCCTTAGCCTTTATAATATTTTTATTAGTAATTTATTTTCTAAAAGTAGTTTAAGAGCCTTAAGGGTTACTTAGCTAATAACATTCCTACTATATTAACTTATAAAAGTAAAGTAACTTAAACTAATATTATTATAAATAAAAGTATAATAGTTATAAATAATAATATAATTAATAATATATAGTAGTATTTATTTATTATAGTTATATATATACCCTCCTTTTATAATATAATCCTTACGCTATATAATAAGGTAATAGTTTTATTTTATTAATTTATTTTTTTTATAACTTTAAGTTTTTTATATAACTATATACTAGCTATAATTTACTTTTACTTTACTTTTACTTTACTTTTCCCTTTAAGTTACTTTACTACCTTAGTAAATTAAAATCCTATAACTAT
>NW_020209455.1:0-4497 GCF_003025095.1 Trichoderma harzianum CBS 226.95 | reverse complement strand
TAACTTAAATAAATAATTATTAATAAAGTATTAAAATTAAATATAAATTAAATTTTTATTATATTTTACTTACTTTATAATTATATTTACTTAAAATTACTTTTTATTTTTTTTACTAATATAAATTAATTAACTTTAATTTATTACCTTAGGAACTTACCTTATACTTTATAAATATTAAGTTAAAATATTATATATTAATAACTTTTATTTAAAAAAATATTAAGTATTTTTAAGTAATATAAACTATTATATTTAAAGCTAAAGTAGCTTTTAAAACCTTAATTAATAACTTTAGTATATTTATAATTAAAAGTAATAGTAATATTATTATAATAAATTTACTTAATATTTTTTTATTTAAAAAACTAAAACTTTTTATATTTATTTAAAATATATATTAACTTAATAAAGTTTTAGTTAATAAACTTAATAAGAAAAAACTAAAGATTATTAATATTAGAATTTTTATTAAATATTAACTACTTTTTATATTTAAAAAAAATATTAAAAAACTTTATTTATACTTAATTTAATTTAAAGTATATTTTAAGGATTTTAAAAATACCTTTAATATTACTAAAAAGAAGGTTTACTTTATTATATTATACTTTAAAGAAACTACTTTTAAATAGTTTAAGCTTATTTTAAATAATTATTTAAAAAATTTAGCTAAAAAAATTAAAAAGTAAACTTAAAAAATCTTTAATAATTATAATAAATATATCTTTAAATTAATAAAAGTATTTAAAAATATTAATAAATTTAAAATAATAGAAAATATATTAGTTAATATATATTAAAAAAAGAAATACTTAAATTATATTAAAAAATTCTAAAATATTATTATATAACTTAATTAAAATAAGTTAGCTTTTATTAAATACTTTTATAATAAACTTAAATAAAAAGTAAAAAAAAAAGTTTATAATATTAACTAATTTACTTATACTTTAGTATTATTTATAAATATTTATATATAAGTAAATAATTTATTATATAAACTTAAAATTAATATTACTTAATAATATTAATAAAATAAATATTAAGCTAATTAAAGTAAGAAATAATATAAGGAAATAATTAAAAATAATAATAGTAAACTTAAAAGAATAAATTTAAATATTCTATAGTATAAGAAAGAATTTAAGTACTATAACTATAGTAAATTAAACTATATAATCTAAAACTATTAAATACTTAAGAAAAAATATAAAAATAAAATCCTAAAACTAAGAAAAAAAGTTTATATTATAAATAAAAATAAATAATCCTTTAACTTATTATAATAAAAAAATAATATTTACCCTTAATAAAAGGAAAAACTAAAAAAAATAAATAAAGTAAGGGAAAAAATAACCCTGCTTAGGAATATACCTAACCTAGTTAAAAACCCTATAATTAAAGATATAATTTAATAAAACTATAAGTTATTATTTTTTAAAAAATAATTTAGTAATATTATTAATTTTATTAAAAATAAATCTAAAGAAATTAATAAATTTATTAAATTCTAACATTAAGTTAATATCTATAACCTTAAGTAAAATATTAAATCCCTTATTTACTAAAAACTCTAAAATAAACTTATATAATAGTAACTATATAATAATAAATAATAAATTATTATAAGTTTAAATATAAATAAAATATAAGAACTTTAAGGAAATTATTAATAAATACTTTAAAACTACCCTTAAATTAATCCTACTAATAATAATTATTATAAAATTTACTAAATAAGTTATATTACTTATTAATATATATACTACCTAAAATAAAAAATAAAATATAATATATTTTTATAAAAGAATTTAGTAATTTTAATTACTAATTTATATTATAAAAAATACTATAATAAATAAAAGATTATGTATAAATTTTAAGAACTATATATTATAATTTTTAAATTATATTTAACTATATTAAAAAAATATAAAAACCATAAATAAATTAAAAACTACTTAAGTTATTAATATATTATTTACTAAACTAGGAAAATCCTTTAATAATATAATTAAAATAAAAAAACTAAAGTATATATTTTTAAATAATATTAATAATATAATAAACTAAAATACCTTAAATATTAAGGACTTAAACTAAAAGAATAGTATAATATAGCTTTAGAAAAGAAATAAATTAAAGGGTAATAATTTATAAACTAATTATATAAATTAAGATTTAACTTTAAAACTTATACTAAAGTACTTAATAAACTTTTTTAAAAATACTATAAATTTTAAAAAACTTTTAATAATTTATAAAATAATAAAATTACTTATAATATATATATTAAGTAAATAAAACTAGATTATAAAGTAATAGAATAAATTAACTACGAAAACCTATATTATAAGTTATATATATTATATAAAATAAAAAACTAATACTTAAAAAACTAGAAAAGTTTTTAAATAAAGGGTATTATAAAACTAATAAAGAATTTATATTTTTTAAAAAGGAATATAAATATAATAATAATAAAAAACAAGGAATTCTTAAGAAAAAGATTACTTTTATAATAATATAAAATAAAAAACTACTTAAGGTTTTAGTAAACTTTAGGGTAAATAAGAATTATATATTAACTATAATTATAATATACCTATAGTTATTATAAATATAAAAAAAAATTATATTAACTTTTTTATAAAAAAGGAAAATAATTTAAATATAATAATAAATAAATAAAAAAATAAATTAATTACTTATATCTTAAAGTATTTAGTTAAATTACTTTAATAATATATAATATTATTAATACTTTAAAATATAATATTATTTTAAGTATACTATAATTATATTAATATAAACCTTTAATAGTATAAAGCAAAGGCTTAATTAATTAATAAAATAATAAAAAAACTTTAAATTAAAAAAAAAATAAAAAAAAATAAAAACCTTAATTTCTAAAGCCTAAAGATATTCTTATATAGTATTAATAAAAGTAAATAAAAGCTGTAAAAGCTTAATTTTTAAAAAGGTTTATTAAAGAAAAATAAAACCTATATAAATTTAATTAATTTTTAAAAACTATAAAAGAAAAATAAAATAATTAAAAAAAAAAAAGAAAGAATTTATAAACCTAATAGCTAATATTCTAAAATAATATTAAAAATTTAAGGCTTTATTTTAAAAGATTTTAAAGAATTTTAATAAAAGTATATAAATATTACTTTATATTAAATAAGATTATATAATAAAATTAAAAACAAAGGAAATAACTAAAGTATTTTTTATTATATAATTTTAATTAATTAAAATTAAATACTTTTAATAAATAAATATAAAAATAAAAAAAGAAAAAATATATTAAAATTTCTAACTCCTTAATATAATACTTTATTATTTTTATTTTAAAAAAAAATAAAAAGCTATAATTAATTATTAATTATAAATAATTAAATAATATTATAATTAAAAATTAAACCCCTTTATTATTAATATTTAAAGTAAAAGATTAACTATAAAAAGCTATAATATATACTTAATTAAATTTTACTAATACCTATAGATTAACTTAAATAAAAAAAAGGATATAAATAAATAATAGTTTTTAGTACCTTAGGAAAATTTTGTAAATTTTTAGTAATACCTTAAGGATTAATAAATATACTTATATTTTTTTAAAAAAAAATTAATTATATTTTTTAAAAATATTAAAATAAGTTTATTATTATTTACTTAAATAATATTTTAATATATTTTAAAACTAAAGAAAAATATAAAAAATATATATAATTAATACTTTAAACTTTATTAAATAATTATTTTTTATAAACTTTAAAAAATATTAATTTTATATATAAAAAGTAAAATTTTTAAAATATATTATTACCCTTAGAACTATATAAATAAATTTAAAAAAAGTTATTATTATTAATAAATAATTAACTTTAACGTTAGTTAAAGAAGTATAAAGTTTCTATAAATTAATTAATTATTATTAATACTTTATTTAAAACTTCTTAGTTTTAGTTTAATCTTTAATTAATATAATAAAAAAAAATTAAAAGTTTAAATAAATAAAGGAAGCTAAATAAGCGTTTTAAGCTATTAAATAGGCTATAACCTTAGAACCTATTTTAGCTATATATAACCTTAAGAAGCTAGTAGAAATTAAAATTAATATATTAAAATATATAATTAAAAAAGTACTAAGTTAATAAAATAATAAAGGGAAACTTTACTTTATAATATTTTACTTTTAAAAGTTTAATAAAGCTAAATTTAATTATATAATTTATAATAAAAAATTCTTAAAAATTAAAAGTTATTTAAAATAATAAAGCTAATTATAATATCCTAACCTAATACTTAAATAATATAAGGTAAGTTCCTAAGGTAATAAGCTAAAGTTAATTAGTTTATATTAGCAAAAAGAATAAAAAGTAACTTTAAGTAAATATAATTATAAAATAAGTAAAATATAATAAAAATTTAGTTTATATTTAATCTTAATACTTTATTAATAACTATTTATTTAAGTTATTT
>NW_020209454.1:0-4505 GCF_003025095.1 Trichoderma harzianum CBS 226.95 | reverse complement strand
AATAAATTAATAAAATATAGTTTATATATTAATTTATAAAAGTATAAATTTTATATAAATATAGTTTTTTATTTAAGGTTTATAATTAGCTTAAAGGGAATTTATATAAAGTATAGCTATATTAAGGCTGTTAAAGTATAGCTAATTCCTTAAAATATAATAAAAAATTTATTATTTTTAAAATTTATAAATTTCTACTAACGGTTTATTAAAAGGTATAGTAAAATTATAGTTTTATTAATAAATATAATTTATAAGAAAAATAAAAGAAACTTTTTACTAAGATAAAATAAAAAAATAGTATATATAAACTACCTTATATAGATTTTAATAAATTATTTAAATTATAGCTATTTTATAAAAAAAAAAAGGTTTTTTAATAAATAAGTATTATAATTAAAAAAGCTATTACCCTTTAACTTTATTATTAAATATAAATTTAAAAAAGTTAATTTTATAAATAAATTATTTTAAAAAGTAGATTTTAAGGATTAAAAAGTAAAAAAGGAACTAAGTTATAGTTACTTATTAAACTTCCTAAGGAAATTTAAAAATAAATAGTAAATAAAAGCTAAAATAATTAAATTAAATAAAATCCTAGATAACTATATACCCTAGGGTTTTTATTTTAACTTAGAATTAAGCTTATACTTTAATTTAGTTTACTAAATTAAAAAAGTTTTAATTACTAAATAAGTAGTTTACCCTTAGTATATATCTTTATAAATTTTAACTATAATTAAGTAAGTAGTTTAAAGAAGTACTATTATAATATTACTAGAAGTTTAATAAATACTTTTTAAAGTATTACTTTAAATATAAAAAAGGATACTTTAATTATAAAGTTATTATAAAGAAAAATAAAAGAAAAAATAATTAGAAATAAATAAAAGTTATATAATTAATTTATAAAAGATAATTAACTACTTTATTATAAAAAATAAGCCTTTATACTTTTAGGAATATAAACTAAGGTTTTAATATTATTTTATAATAATTTTATAGTAAAGTACTAAGGGATTAGAAAAACCCTTATATAAATTATAAATATTTACTTTTAGTAAAATATAAAATAAAATATAAAGAATTATATTAATATATATATAGTTTATTAAATAATAAAGGTAAAATAGTATTTACTATATAATAAGCTTATAGTACTATTAATATTATTAAAACCTTAAAAAGAAATTTTAATAAATTTTATTATTAGGCTACTAAAGGTTAAGTATAAAAAGTATAAGTATAATATTATTTTAGTTATTATAAATTAATTTATAAAGTATATGCTATATATTTTATACTTAAAGAATATTAATAATAAAAGATTTATAAATAAGTTCTTATATTATATATTTTACTTATATAAAATACTATAAGAAATTATATTAAATTATAAATTAATATTTACTAACGTATTTTAGCAAAGCTTCTATTACTTATTAAAATATAAGTAGTAATTTAATATTATATTCTACTTTTAAATAAATAAATAAACTAAGAGATAAAATTAAAATTTAAAATATTACCTTTAGGTATTTTATAATAAAAATTGAATAAATTAAATATATAAGCTTCCTTTAGTAAAATTTACTTATAATATAATATAATATTTAGTAATTTATAAAACTCCTATATTACTACTTTATAAGTTTTAATTAAAAACTCTATTAGTTAGCTAGATTTAACTACTATATATAAATAATAATATTATTACGTAAATTTAAGAAATATAAAATATATATAAAATAATTATATAAATATGATAAAAAGTTAGTAAATTTTACTAAAAGTAATATAATAAAAACTATATAAAAAAAAAGTTTAAAGTTAGTAATTAAGTTTTTATTTTAATAAAATATTTAAATTTATAAAGATTAATTTATAAACTTACTAAAAAGTTTATAAAAGTATATTAAATTAAATATATTATAGGTAATAGCAGCCTTATATATTAATTATAGTTTTTATTATTAATTAAAATTTATAATATTTTTAATATTATAAACCTTAAAGAATTTAAAAACTATAATAGTATATTAATAAAATTACTAAATTACTTTTTTATATTAAATATAATATATAAAGTTAAAAAGATTATTTTTATTAGTATAATAGTAAAAGGCAATTATACTATATTAAATAAAAAAAGTACTTTAATAAAAGAAATACTTAAATAAAAAAATCTAATTTTATAAATAAAATAATATTATAGAAATATAAAGCTATATTTATAGAATTATAAAATTAATTATATAATAATTATATATAAGTACTTTTATATATAAGGAATATTATTAAATACTTTAATAAATACTTAACTAAAGGGTTAAATAGTAACTTTAATATAGTAATAGCTATATAAATATTAACTTAAATATATATTATTATAGTAAAACTATAGTATAAATATAACTTTTAAAAGTAAGATATTAATATTAATACTAATATAGCTACTAGTATAAGTACTTCAATATTAAAATTACTAATATATTACAATCTATTCCACTGTAACAGCTAGATCCCTTATAAATAGCTAGTTCTACTATAATAATTACTATAATTAAAATTATTAACCTAATCTTTTACCTTATATAGTATAACAGTTAGTAGACTATAATATAATAATCTTAATAAGCTAGTAGCCTAAGGTTTAAATCCAGCTTAGGGTACTAGGTCTTAGATCTCCGCTACTAATAAAAAATTATACATTAGTACTATAGAAAGTATTTAAGTAGTATCCTTAAGGGTTAAAACAGCTATTAAAACTACTAAAAAATAGCTTAGTTTACTATTTTAGTAAAGTCTTAAGGATAAGACTACTAGAAGAGGAGTATTATATTATAATCTATTCTGCTATAATAGCTAGATCCCTTATAAATAGCTGATTCTACTATAATAATTACTATAATTAAAATTATTAGCTTAATCTTTTGCCTTGTATAGTATAATAGTTAGTAGACTATAATATAATAATTTAAAAATATAAATAGTAATTTTAATAATAGTATTATAGTAGGTATAAGGTAATAAATATATAAGCTAAAGGTAAGGATATTAGTATAGTATTATAAAGTTAAAAGTAGTATTAAAATAGTAAAGTAAATAATATAAAAAAAAAGTATTAGTAAAAAAGAATAATAATATAAAATTAAAATAAAGTAGTAGAATATATATAATAACTTTATATTTTATAAGTAAATTCCTATAGTTAGCTATAGACTTATATAGTAATAAGTAAATTTTAAGGTATTTTTTACTTTTAATATTAATATAAAGTTAAATATAGTAAATTAAATAAGTAAATAATATAAATATATAATAGTAAGCTTATAAGCTTATTATACAAAAGTAACTACTATTACTTATTACCTATATTAGTAATATACTTTTTATTATTAATATTACTACTTTTAGTAAAAAAAGGTATATTTATAATATTACCTTAAGCTAGTACTATAGTAGTATTAATATTATAAATAGTTATTAAAAAAAATATAGCCTTAAATATAATATTTTTAAAAATAAAAGTAGTAGGATAAGGGATAGTAATATTAGCTTATAAAGCTTTACTTTAAAAGATAATTAAAAATAAAAAAAGGTAATTATAAATATTTAATATATTTATAAAAAAAAATACTTTTTAAAATAAAATTAAAGGTAGTTAATATAAAGGGGAAGGGATATTTATTAATTAAGTTATTATTACTATAATTATATATAGTAAATTTATAATATTTAGCTAAATATAAAGCTATAAATTTAAATATAGGTTTTAGTATTAGCTTAATAATAAAAAAGTAAAAGAAGTATTATATATTAAACTAGTAGTTTTTAATTTATAAATATAAAATTATAAAAGCTTTTTGTATATTAAAAATTATAAATTAGTAAATAGTTTTTATATAAGTTAGTATTAAATAAATAATAAAGGGGAGAGTACTTTATACTAAGGAATTATAAAAAAATTTATTATATTTCCTAGGTTATTATAATATAAAAATTAAAAAAATAAAAGTAACCTTTATAACTAAGCTAGTAGTATTAATATTTACTTAAACTATTTAAAGGATTTATTAATTTATTATAATAAAGGAGTAGCTAGGAAATATACTTTAAATATTAAAGTATATAATTAAAAAAAAAGGTTTTTTACTATTTTTATTTAGCTTACTAATATAAAAAGTAAAATTATAAAAATACTTATAGTATAATATTTTATAATTATTATAAGTTAGTAAAAAAATAAAAATAGTAATATAATATTTATAATTTAAAAATAATAATATTTACTAAAGTAAAAATAAAAAAAGAAAAAAATAATTTAATAACTTTATTAATATTAAAGTTATTTTTATTTAGTACTTAGGAAATATAAGTATACTTATACTTTAAAGTTTAATAAATAAGTTACTTAAGGGTAGTATAAATATATATATTTAAAGCTTTAGTAGTATTTTTAAAATATTATAAAATTAAAGTTAAGGCTAAGATATTAATTAAAA
>NW_020209453.1:0-4524 GCF_003025095.1 Trichoderma harzianum CBS 226.95 | reverse complement strand
TTTTTAAAATAATATTAATTTTTAATTAATACTTTTTACTAAGTTTTTCTTTATAAAATTATTATATATTTTATTAATATATTTATTATTACTATATTATAAATAATTAAGTTTTTTATAATAATTAAAATAATATTTTATTACTTTATATTTATAATATATAATATTTAGCTTTTATTTATTCTATAGGAAAAAAGTTAAATTATTAATAAATTTTAATTATTTTATATTTTTATTATTTCCTTAAGTATTTTTACATTTATTATTTTAGTAATAATATTAATAATTATTATTTAAATTTATATTTTCTATTTTATTTTTATATTAATTAATAACTTAATTTAATATAATTTTTATATTTATATTATAATTATATTATTATTATTAATTAATAAAGAATTTTTAATTAATAATTTTTTTTTTTATTTTTAATAAGTATTTTTAGATAACTTAAGTAATATAAAAAATATTTAAAAGTTAAGTAAGTATTTTATTATAAATAGTTTTAAATTATTATAAAAAGCTTTAAAACCTTTTTAAAAATTTTTATTATATATAATTTAGTTTTATAATAATATTTAATACTTAAGTATTTATATTACTAAAGTTATTTTTATATTATATAATATATTTTTTATATATTAAATTATTATAACTTTAAATATACTTTTAAAATTAATATTAAGTTTATTACTATTTTATATTATTATTTAAGTAGCTGCTTATATATTAAATTTTTATAAAGTTATTTTTAAGTTAATTAAGTTTTATATTAAATTAAGTATTTAAATATATAAACTATATTTATAAGTTTAATTTATTTTTTTTAAAAAAAAAATTAAAATTTATATTTTTTTTTAAATATAAATATATTAATACTTTAAATTATTATTTTAAACTTAGTTTTTTTATAATATAAGAAAGTTTAATACTAGCTTTTCTTTTAATATTAAGATTTTATAAATATTTAATTATTTTATATTTTTTTAAACTTTAATAATTTAAAAAATATTTTTTTTTAATTATTTAACTATTATATTTTTTTATTTTATAATATTAAAGTAAAATTCTATAGTTAAAGTATTCTTTAAAAATTATATTTTATTTCTTTATAATTCTAAAATAATTAATTCTTTACTATTATTATATTATTTTTTTATTATTAATTTACTATATATTTCTATTTTTATTTTATTAATTTTTCTATTTTTTTTAAAAAAAATAAACTTATTAAAAAATTAAGTATAAAAAAAAAGTAATAAAGTTAAAAATAGATATAATTTATATTTTTAGTTATTTATTAATAACTAACTATCTAATAATAATTATATTTATTTTTAAATTTTTTAAAATAAAAAAAAAATCTTTTTTTATAGATTTTTTTTAAATTATAAAGCTATAGCTTAAACTTTAATACTTTTTTATATTATAAAAGCTTCTAAGTACTTAATAATAATTATATATTTTCTTTAAGTATAAAGCTTAATTTAGGTTATTTAAGTATTATAATAAATTATATAATTATATATTCTCTTTAAGTATAAAGCTTAATTTAAGTTATTTAAATATTATAATAATTATATTATATATTTTCTTTAAGTATAAAGCTTAATTTAAGTTATATAAGTATTATTAATTATATAAATATAAGTAATATTACTTATGTAATTTATATACAATCCTATATAAATTAAATATATAGGATCCTATATACCTTAAAATAATAAGTTAATATTATAAAAAATTAATTTATTAAAAAATTAATTCATTAATTTAAATTATATTTTTTAAAATTTTAAGTAAAATTACTAAGTAAATTAAAAAGTATTTACTAATATTTTTTTTAATAATTATAAAAAATTTAAAAATTAACTTAAGGTTTTATATAATAAACTAGGTTCTATATATATTATAAGTTAGCTATTCCTAAGGGATAAACCTTAGAATAGTTTTAGGGTTTATATTAGTAAAGTAGTTAAGTTAGTAAATAAGTAATTTTATTATTAATTATAAATAAAATATCTAAATATTAATTACTATAATATAATAATAATTAATTATTTAAGTATTTTAATAAATAATATAAAGTAAACTTATATATTTAGTTAACCTAGACTAAATTAATAAATAAAGTATTAATTTTTCCTAAGATTAATAAATAATTGATTAATTTATTATTAAATTAAAAAGTTATATTTTAATTCTTTTTTAATTAATTAAAGAATTAAAGTTAATTTAATTTACATTAACCTATTAACTTATTATTATAACTTTAAAAACTAAGTTATAATATAATATTCTTTTTTTTATTAGTTTTATCCCTAAGACTTTACTAGATTTAATATAAATAATTACTTTTCTTTATTTTTATTAATATTTTTATTTTTCCTTATATTTATATATTTTTATTAATTATTATATTAAGTATTTATAAAAAATCTTATCCTAAAATAAAGTATTATAATATTTTTTTTAAAAATTATTTTATTTTATTTTATTAAAATAAAAAATTATATATATTATTTTAATAAAAAAAAGTAAAGCTTTTTAAAATATTAAATATTTAAAAAAGATTTTACTTATTATCTTAAATATATAAAAAATAATAAATCTTTATATAATATATATGTAGTATTATTAATTTAACTTTAAAAAATTACTTTACTTTATACTTAATATAAAAATACTTTTAAAAAAGCTAAAGAAAACTATAAAACTATTAATATAAAGATTAAATATTTTTATAAATAAATAAAAATATTTTTAATTAAAAAAATAACTTATATAATTACATAAAGTATTAATAATTTAAAAAAGTTAAATAAAGTTAAGTATAAAAAGGCAAAGGTTACTTATTAAACTATAATATTATTACTTAATTTAATTAATTTTATAATTATAAATTTTATAATTAATATTATTAATTAAAATATTTTTAACTTTTTTTTATTAAACTTAGACTTTAGTAAAAGTTATTTAAAAGTTTTTTTTAAATATTTAAGGTTTTTAATAATTTACTATAAGTTTTTTATTTTATTATAATTTCTTTTATTTTACTAAGTATTTAATTTATTAAGTATTTTTATTAAATTTTATTATTTTAAACTTTTTAACTTTATATATAAGTTTTTTACCTTAAATAATTATTTTATTTTATATACTTTTACTTATTTTTTTATTTATTAATATTTTTTTTTAATAATAAAATATAAAAATTTAAATATATATTTTTTTTATTTTCTTAAAGTAAATAAAAAATTTATTTTATAATTAATAAATTTAATTTTCTTTATAACTTTATAAA
Source organism: Trichoderma harzianum CBS 226.95 (assembly GCF_003025095.1). NCBI lineage: Eukaryota > Fungi > Ascomycota > Sordariomycetes > Hypocreales > Hypocreaceae > Trichoderma > Trichoderma harzianum. The sequence goes on along the minus strand of NW_020209453.1, from coordinate 1,220 downwards.
GTTTAAAGTTTTTAAAGTTAAGTTTATTACTTAGTTTATTAATTTTAATATTTAGTTATTTTTTACTATATAAATATTAAAGTTTCTCCTAAGTATAAAAAATAAACTACCTAAAAGAAACTAATTATATAAGAACTTTTATATTACTTTATTAACTTTTTTAATAAGTTTTTTAATACCTTTACTTAGCTTAAGGTTTTTAATATTCTTTAGTTAGTTTAATTTATATTTTACTTTACTTAGCTTTAATTTTTTTAAAGCTTTTAATTATATATTTATAATTTTATTAATTATAGATTTAATTACTTATTTAATAATTTTACTATATATTTTAAGTTATAATTAAATTATAGCTATTACTCAGAAGAAGTAAATATATTATTTTATTATATAATTTTTTATATTATATATATAATTTATTTTTAAGTAAAATTATTATTACCTTTTATAACCTAATAGAAGGATTAAGCTTATTTAATTTAGTTAAGTTATTAAACTATAAGTTATAGGGCTTAAAGTATAATAATTATATTATATTTAAACTTTATTATTTAAGCTATTTTATATATATATTTTAAGTTTAATTTTAAACTTTAATTAACTATATTTTATAGCCTAAATTTTTAAAGTTTAACTTAATTAACTATAGTTAATTAAGTTAGGTTATAAATTAATTTTAGATTTTAAACTAAAAGCTAAGGTATAGTTTTTCTTTAACTTAATTATTATAGCTTTACTAACCTTTTGAATAATAAATATAACCTTTATAAATATTAAAGTAAGTAAATTATATTTTCTTTTTTAAAAATTAATTTTTTAATTTTTTTTTTATTTATAAATTTAGTTATTTATTTTTTAATAAATTTAAATTATATTTATAATTTTTAATATAAACTTTTAAATTTATTAATTATAATAATAATTTTATTAATATTTTTTTCTTTAATAAGTAATTAATATAAATTAAGTTTAATTTTATAATTTATATAAAATAATAAATAATTTATATATTTTATTAATATACTATTATAAAATACTTAAGTAATTAATAAATATTTTACTTAATTATTTTAGTTAAAGTTAATATAATATTATAAGTAAGTTTTAATAATTTAATTAATTTATTTTATTTATTTATTTATTTATTTATTTATTTATTTATTTATTTATTTATTTATTTATTTATTTATTTATTTATTTATTTATTTATTTATTTATTT
>NW_020209452.1:0-4524 GCF_003025095.1 Trichoderma harzianum CBS 226.95 | reverse complement strand
TTTTAGTTTATATTTTAAGCTTTTTTAAATTAATTTTTCTTTTTTTATAATTTTATATAATAAGTTAAAACTATATTTTAGTATTTTTTATAAAGCAGCTGCTTATAAAAATAACTTTATTTTTATTATTTTTTAAAATATAAAGGAAATATTTAAAATAAATTATAAATTTTAAAAAAAATTTATTTATTTTATATAAATTTTTATTAAAAGGTTTAAGCTTTATTAATTTAAAACCTTTTTTTTTTTCCTTTTTTTTATTTTAAAAATCCTAAAGCTATATTTTAAAAGCTTTAAACTTAACCTTTAATTTATTATAATTAACTTAATTAACTATATTTTTAATTAATATATTTTTAAGCTTAATATTACTATTATAATTATTTTAAGCTTTACTTTTATAATTAGTATTATTATTTAAAACTCTAAAGCTTATAGGCTGCTAAGTTTTTAGTATTTTATTACCTATAGGTCTAAGGTAATTATCTAAATAAGAGTTATTATTATATAATAAACTAGGTCCTATAAGTACTATAGGTTAGCTATTTCTAAGGGATAAACTTTAGAGTAGTTTTATAGTTTATATTAGCAGAGCGGTTAGGTTAGTAAATAGGTAATTTTATTACTAGCTGTAGAATAAAGTATTTAAATATTTAATTTAATTACTATAATATTATAATAATAACTAATTATTTAAGTATTTTAATAAATAATATAAAGTAAACTTATATACTTAGTTAATTAAGTTAGATTATTAGTAAAGGTTAATAATTTTATTATAAATTATTTTATAGTTTTAATAATCTATTTATAGATTATTGGATTATTATAATAATTTAATAATCTATTCTTAATTAGTTAGTTAGTCCATTGTTTATCCGAAACCGACTACCTTATAGGCCTATTGTCGTAACTATAAGAGCCAGGTTGTGATAAAATAGCTTATTTTATTTTAATAAAAAAATAAAGCTCTATAAAAAATTAACTTATATTTTCTTAATATATTTACGTAAATTATAGATTTGTAACGAACCGGGTCCTATAGGCACTATAGGTTAGCTATTTCCAAGGGATAAACCTTAGAGTAGTTCTATAGTTTATGTTAGCGGAGCGATTAAGTTGGTAATAGGTAATCTTATCACCAGCTAGTAATATAAATAAAAGTAGATATCTATATTTTAATCTAATTATATTATAAACGCTGTAATAATAACTGGCTATTTAAGTATTCTAATAAGTAATATAAAATAGACTTATATATTTAATCGTATATTCTAGATTATATTAAAAAGCTAGTTTTCCTAGTTTTCCTATAGTAGGTTATTTAGAAAGCTAGCTTTCCTAGCTTTTTTATTAGGGAATGCTAATAGTCTTAATTAGTCTATTGGCCTATAGTTAATTTATTTCTGGCTAACTTATTAGCCCTTTATTATAACCTTAAGAGTTAGGTTGTAATATGATTCTCCCCCTTTTATTAGTTTTATTTTTAAGACCTAATTAGGGTAGTATATAAATATCTACTTTTATCCTATTAGTAAGTGCTATAATCCTTTTTTATTTTACCTCTGTTTTTATTTTTTTATTATAGTTAATTATAAGCGTAAGCGTAATAATAAACCTATTTTTAAGTAAAAAAAAAAAAAGCGTAAAAGCCTTACTAATACTATACTAAAGAATTCCATCTTTATTATAAAATTATATATTTATTATAAAAAGCAAGGCTGTAATTATATTACCTTAGAGGAAGATTTCTATTGGTATTTTTCTTACGTTTAAAATTAAAAATCTTATTATAAAGTATTTAGCTTTACCCTGTAATAAATACATAAGGTAGTAACTTATTATTTAAAATTAAATAAAAAGCTGGAAAAAGTAGAAGAGGCGTAGCTTAAGGCTAGTGCCTAAGTAAAATATCTTTATACTTAGAAACGTAAGTAGTTAAAGCGGATAAAGCAGGCTATTACTTATAGTATTAATAATTTAAAGGAATTAAAGCGTATTAAATATAAAGAGTAGGAAGTATAAAAAGCGGAGGCCGCTTATTAAGCTAAAATATCGTTACCTAATTTATTTAATCCTGTAATTTAGGGTTTTGTAATTAATGCTGTTAATTAAGACACTTTTAACCTTTTTTTACTAAACTTAAACTTTAATAAAAGTTATTTATAAAGTTTTTTAAATATTTAAGGTTTTTAATAGTTTACTATAATTTTTCTATTTTATTATAGCCTTTTTATTTTACTAGGTATTTAGTTTATTAAGTATCTTTATTAAATCTTATTATTTTAAGTTTCTTAACCTTATATTTAAGTTCTTTACCTTAAATAATAATTTCGTCCTATATAACTTTACTTATTTTTTTATTTACTAATACTTTTTTTAATAGTAAAATATAAAAATTTAGATATATAGTTTTTCTTTGTTTTCCTAGGGTAAGTAGAAGATCTATTTTATAATTAATAAGTCCGATTTTCTTTATAACTTTATAAAGTTTAAGTTTCTTAAAATTAAGCTTATCGCTTAGCCTATTTATCTTAATATTTAACTACTTATTATTTTATAAGTGTTAAAGTAGGTAGACTATATCTCCTTCCTTAAAGGTTAGTCCTTTAATTTTTTTAGTATTTATAAATTTAATTATTCTTTCTTTAATAAATTTAAGTTATACTTATAATTCTTAGTATAGTTCCTTAAGTTTATTAGCTATAATAATAGCTTTACTAGTATTTTCTTCTTTAATAAATAGTTAATGTAGATTTAGTTTAAACCTGTAGTTTATGTAAAATAGTAAGTAGTTTATAGATTTTACTAGCGTACTATTATAGGATACTTAGGCGGTTGGTAAGTATTTTACTTAATTATCTTAATTAAAGTTAACGTAGTATTATAAATATATCTTAATAATTTAGTTAATTTATTTTATTTATTTATTTATCTAAGGGTAGTAAGCTATACTAGCCTTATGTTTTAGTTTAATTTATATTATAAGTAATTACTAAAATTTTAATATAAACGTAGATCCTTTATTTAAGATAATCTTATTTAGCAGTTTATAGTTTACGTAGATGTATTAGAAAAAGATATAAGCTAAGTTTTCTATAGAGCTTTTTTCTTTTACTAAGATAAAGTAAGCTATTTTTAAAAGTTAGTTAACTACTATAAAGATACTGTCTTAAGTATTATTAATTATAGGTTTTTTTAAAGGTAGAAGCTTTATAATATAGTTAAATATTATTAATTCCTAATTTTTAACTAGAATTAGTAAAGGTTATAGTTTTCTATAAGGAAAATAGCGTAATACCTTAGCTTGTCTGTATATTATATATTCTAATATAACTTTTTATACCTATTTTTTAATACTTTTAAATTTAAAGTATTATATAATCTACTATATAGTTTTTTAAATTCTATAGTATCCGTTAAGCTTATATACGTAAACTAATTTTACTACTTTACTTCGTAAGTCTTCTGGTACCTAGATAAGTTTATTTAGTATTAGGTATCTTATATTTATAGAAATACCTTCTAGGTATTATTTATTTTCCTAGTTTTTAATGTATTCCTTTATGTTATTAATAATTAAATTATTTATTTTAATTTAGTATATAGTATTAATTAATTAAATTACTAAGTTGCTATACTAATTCTTTTTTAATATTTATACTTTTACTTTTAAGATTTTTTAAAAGTAGTTTAGATATCTGCTAAGTATATTAGCATATCCGTTATTTAAACTATTATAGTGTTTAATTAAAAGCTTAAACTCGGAGAGTTACTTATAATACTTAACTTATCTGCGAGATAGTTCTTATATTATTATAAAGTAGGTAATATTCTAGTAATCTATAAGGATTATTACTAAAAATCAACTTCCTTTACAGTAGTATCTCTAATACTATTTACTAAGCGCTTAGTATATAGCTATAAACTCTTTATTATAGATAGAGTATTTAAGTTTTAGTTTATTTAGTTTCTTTAAGAAGTAAGTAATAGACCTAAGCTTTTTCTTAGGTATATCGTCTAGTTAACTAAGTACTCCTTTAATTACATAATCTAAGACGTCGGTTTTAATTATAATAGGTTTATTTAAGTTAAATATTATAAATACTAGTGCACTTATAAGAGCTTATTTAAGGTATTTAAAGGCAGCTAAAGCGTCTTATATTAATTTAAATTTAATGTTTTTTTTTATTAAGTTTATAAATAGTATAGCAATTTTCGAAAAGTCTTTAATAAAGCGTTAATAATAGTTAGCAAGTCCTAAGAAGCTTTATACTTATTTAACGTTTTCGGGCAGCTTTTAGTTATTAATTACCTTAAGTTTCTTAAGGTCTATTTAGACTTTACTTAGGGTAATAATATATCCTAGGAATATAACCTTCTGTATATAGAAGTTGTATTTCTTAGGTTCTATTAGGAGTTTATTATCTTAGAGTATTTATAATACCTTTTTAATATATTCCTTATGTTTTTCTAAGTTCTTAAAATAAATAAGGATATTATTAAGGTATATAATAATAAAAT
>NW_020209451.1:0-4543 GCF_003025095.1 Trichoderma harzianum CBS 226.95 | reverse complement strand
TAATATATATAAGGCTATAAAATACTAAATATTAAAATAAACTAATTAAATAATAAGCTTAATTTTAAAAAAATTAATTTATTTAAAATTTTAAAGAAAATTAATAATATTAACTATAAATTAAAAATACTAAAAGGTATATAATTAAAATACTTTATATTTTATATATTACTTTTAGAGAAAGTATAAATTAATAAAGTAATAGAAAAACTAATTTTAAATAAAATTATTATTATTAAAAATAAAAAAAAATTAAAAATTAAAAAAGTCTTAGTAATATAAAGGAATTTAAAAAAAAATAATAAAATTAAATACTAAGTTAAATAAAAAGGATATAACTTAATTTATAATATATAGAACTTTATTAAAAGCTTTAATATAATAAAACTAATTTAAGATTTTTAAAAAAACTTAAGATTATACTTAAAACTCCTAACGCTAGCTACTTAATAAATAAAAAAATAACCTAAGAAAAAGACACTAGGATTTCCTTTTATAATATAAGAAGACCTAAACCCTTATACCTTAAATTAAAGATTTAGGAAAAAGAAAGATTAATAGTAATTTTAAAAGGATTTAGAAAAGTATTACTAAAGACTATATTTTAATTAATTATATCTACTACCTCTACTACCTAAATATTAATTACTACCTTTAACTTTACCTTTTTTACTTTATTTAACTTATTAAAAAAATAAATACTTTAATAAAGTATTTACTTACTATAAATATTAATTTATTTCTATTACTTCTGTAATTAAGTTAACTATAAAAACCTTTTATTTATTTATTAAATTAATAATATTATTTATTATTATTATTAAAATAACTTCTATTTAATTTAATATTCTTTAGTATATAAACACTTTTTTTTAATAATTAATTACTACGTTAATTATTATTAACTACTAAACTTTATATTAAAATAAAAACTTACTTACCTACTGCTAAGGAAATTTTATTCCTATTATAAAAACGTCTATAATATATATATTTCTTATACTTATTATACCCTTTTATTATTTTATAAAGTAAATCTTTTACTTTATAATAAGAATAAGGTATAATAATAATACTAATAATCTTAATTACTAATACTACTACTTTCTAATTCCTTATTAACTTTTTTTTAATAAATAATTATTATTTAATAATACTATAAGGTATTTTATAAATAAAGAAGGAACTATGTTTATAAAAAGAAAAGGAGGTAACTTAATTTATATATATAGCCTTAAGGATAAAATTAATAAAAAGGAGGTATTATATTATAACTTAATCTAAAGTATATACCTTTTAGAAATACTATAGAAGGAATAGCTAATTATAAAAGAGCTTTATAAACTTACTAAAATATATATACTATAGTATATAAACTTTAATAATAAGGTTATAGGCTTACTAAATATAATAGAACTTTATAAAGTAAGTTATTAAAAATAATTAAATATATAAAATTTAAATTTTTATACTTTTTAAATAACTTAAATAAATAATTATTAATAAAGTATTAAAATTAAATATAAACTAAATTTTTATTATATTTTACTTATTTTATAATTATATCTACTTAAAGCTACTTTTTATTCTTTTTACTAATATAAACTAATTAACCTTAGCTTATTACCTTAGGAACTTACCCTATACTATTTAAGTATTAGGTTAGGATATTACAGCCCTCTAGTCTATACTTTACCCAGGGTACGTACCTTCGCTAGATCAGGTCGTAATATATACTTAGTTAACTAAGCTAGATTATTACTAAGTAATAATAATCCTATTGTAGATTATCTCAGAGTTTTAATAATCCGTTTATAAATTAATAGATTATTATAATAATCTAATAATCTATTCCTAATTAGTTTATTAGTTTATCTTTTATCTAAGACTAGCTAACCTATAGGCCTATTGTTATAACTATAAGATCCAGGTTGTAATATAATAATAAAATTACTTATTTATTAACTTATATAACGAACCGGGTCCTATAGGCACTATAGGTTAGCTGTTTCCAAGGGATAAACCTTAGAGTAGTTCTATAGTTTATGTTAGCGGAGTAATTAGGTCGGTAATAGGTAATCTTATTACTAGCTAGTAATATAAATAAAAATAGATATTTATATTTTAATCTAATTATATTATAAATACTATAATAATAACTAGCTATCTAAGTATTTTAATAAGTAATATAAAGTAAACTTATATATTTAATTATATATTTTAAATTATATTAAAAAACTAGCTTTTTTAGCTTTTTTATAGTAGATTATTTAAAAAGTTAGCTTTCCTAGTTTTTTTATTAAGGGAACGTTAATAATCTTAATTAATTTATTAATTTATAGTTAATTTAGTTTTAGCTAACCTATTAGCCTATTATTATAACCTTAAAAACTAGGTTATAATATAATTCTCCCCCTTTTATTAGTTTTATCTTTAAAACTTAATTAAGGTAGTATATAAATATTTACTTTTATTTTATTAGTAAGTATTATAATCCTTTTATTTTTTACTTTTTATTTTTATTCTTTTATTATAATTAATTATAAGCGTAAGTATAATAATAAACCTATTTTTAAGTAAAAGAAAAAAAAATATAAAAGCTTTATTAATACTATACTAAAGAACTTTATTTTTATTATAAAATTATATACTTATTATAAAAAGTAAAGCTATAATTATATTACTTTAAAGGAAGATTTCTATTAGTATTTTTTTTATATTTAAAATTAAAAATCTTATTATAAAGTATTTAGTCTTATTTTATAATAAATATATAAAGTAGTAACTTATTATTTAAAATTAAATAAGGAGTTAAAGGAAGCGGAAGAGGTATAGCTTAAGGCTGGTACTTAAGTAAAATATCTTTATATTTAAAAATATAAGTAGTTAAAGTAGATAAAGCAGGCTATTACTTATAGTATTAATAATTTAAAAAAATTAAAATATATTAAGTAAAAGAAGCAGGAGGCTTAAAAAACGGAGGCTGCTTATTAAGCTATAATATTATTACCTAATTTAACTAATTTTATAATTATAGGTTCTATAGTTAATATTATTAATTAAGATATTTTTAATTTTTTTTTATTAAACTTAGATTTTAGTAAAAGTTATTTATAAGGTTTTTTAAATACTTAAGGTCCTTAATAATTTATTATAAATTTTCTATTTTATTATAGCCTTTTTATTTTACTAAATATTTAGTTTATTAAGTATTTTTATTAAATCTTATTATTTTAAGTTTTTTAACCTTATACTTAAGTTCCTTACCTTAAATAATAATTTTATTTTATATAACTTTATTTATTTTTTTATTTACTAATACTTTTTCTAATAGTAAAATATAAAAATTTAAATATATAATTCTTTTTTATTTTCCTAGGGTAAATAAAAGATTTATTTTATAATTAATAGGTTTAATTTCTTTTATAATTTTATAAAGTTTAAGTTTCTTAAAATTAAGTTTATTACTTAGCTTATTTATTTTAATATTTAGCTACTTATTATTTCGTAAGTATTAAAGTAAGTAAATTATATTTCCCTTTTTAAAAATTAATTTTTTAATTTTTTTTATATTTATAAATTTAGCTATTTATTATTTAATAAATTTAAGTTATACTTATAATTTTTAATATAGTTTCTTAAGTTTATTTGCTATAATAATAGCTTTATTAGTATTTTCTTCTTTAATAAGTAGCTGATGTAAATTTAGTTTAAACCTATAGTTTACATAAAATAGTAAGTAGTTTATAGATTTTACTAATATACTATTATAAAATACTTAGGTAGTTAGTAAATATTTTACTTAATTATCTTAGTTAAAGTTAACGTAGTATTATAAATATATTTTAATAATTTAGTTAATTTATTTTATTTATTTATTTATCTATAGGTAATAAGTTATACTAGCTTTATATTTTAGTTTAATTTATATTATAAGTAATTATTAAAATTTTAATATAAACGTTAATCCTTTATTAAAGATAATTTTATTTAATAGTTTATAGTTTATATAAATATATTAAAAAAAGATATAAGCTAAGTTTTTTATAAAGCTTTTTTTTATTACTAAAATAAAGTAGGTTATTTTTAAAAGTTAGTTAACTATTATAAAAATACTATTTTAAGTATTACTAATTATAGGTTTTTTTAAAGGTAGAAGTTTTATAATATAGTTAAATATTATTAATTCTTAATTTTTAGCTAGAATTAGTAAAAGTTATAGTTTTCTATAAGGAAGATAATATAATACTTTAGTTTATTTATATATTATATATTTTAATATAACCTTTTATACCTATTTCTTAATATTTTTAAATTTAAAGTATTATATAATTTACTATATAGTTTTTCTAATTTTACAGTATTTATTAAGCTTATATATATAAACTAATTTTACTACTTTACTTTATAAGTCTTTTAATACTTAAATAAGTCTATTTAATATTAGGTATTTAATATTTATAAAAATACCTTCTAAGTATTATTTATTTTCCTAATTTTTAATATATTCCTTTATATTATTAATAATTAAGTTATTTATTTT
>NW_020209450.1:0-4559 GCF_003025095.1 Trichoderma harzianum CBS 226.95 | reverse complement strand
ATTAATATTAGTTTCTTCAGAAGGCTGAAGAAAACTAAATTAATCAGTGAATAATAACGAATAACGAATGACTACTGATTAATCGTGCAACCCTGATTACAGCCGCCTATTTATATAATAGGGTTACTATAGTAAATTAAAAAGACTGCAGAGGCCTTAGAGGCTAAAAAGACTGTAGAGGCCTTAGAGGCTAAGGAAATTACAGAGGCTGTAGAAATTATATTAAAGACTACGTTAGAGTTAAAAATTCTATTACTACTGCTTTTAGAGCTATATAATATATATAATAAGCTTTTAGCTTTTTTATAAGCCTTTTATTATAAAAATAGTACTACTTTTTAAACTAAATAAAGTTTAAACCTATAGATAATTAATAGTAAAAAAATCCTTATTTATTATTCCTTTATCTATAACTACATTAGTTATCTACCTTTAAGTAAAAGAATTTAATACTTATTAAACTAGTAAATAAAATACCTTTATAAAATTATAATATTAATAATTAAAAATACTAATTAAAAGTAGTTTTATTATATTACTTATACTAAATATAATTATAATCCTTTAATTTATTTATTAATATATAATATATATTATTAATAAACCTTAGCCTAGTAGTAATAAAAAAAAGATCTAGCTAAATATTAGACTTTTCCGATATATAAAATATTAAAAATTATAAAAGACTTTAGTATTACTAAACCTAAAAAGACTTTAGTATTACTAAACCTACGTTTTTTTATTAATTAAATATTTATAATAATAGGTAGAAGATCTAGATTAAAAAACTTAATAGCTTATTAACTACCTAGGCTTAAATTAAATAACTTTAAGATAATAACCTTTATTATTATATTAAACTTAACGTTAATAATAAAATTAAGGGTATTTTATAAACCTATCCTTAGTTAAAGAAAATATAGTATTAATTTCTTAAAGTCTTTAGCTTTAATAATATATATAAAATAAATTATTTTTATATATATTTTTTTAAAATTATAAGTATTATAAATTAAAAATTAATAATTAACTTTATATTTAACTTTATTAATATAAAAAAAGAAAATAGCTTTTTATAGTTTTATTAATAGCTTAAGGACCTTTATTAAGACCTTTATATATTAATACTAACTATAATAATTATAAATAAAAAGTTAGTATTAAAAAATACTTTTAAATTAATTTTCTTTAATACTTAGTAGTAACTATATATATATTATATTAACGTTAACGTTAGGGTATAAATTTAATTAAATTAAAAAAGTAAAAATAGTAGTAATAATAATAATAAAAAATTTAAAGTTACTAATAGTAATAATAATCTCTTTAATATATAAGGTAGTACTAATACTATTAATAATAACTTTACTACTTATACTACTAAGTAAAAAGCTATTAAAAATAGTAATACTACCTTATTACCTACTGCTAACCCTTTAACTTACAAAAGGATATTTTATATTTAAAAGTAGGTTATTTATATTAAAAATAAAAAAAGTTTTAAGTTAATATAATATAAAATAAAGGTTATATATAATTTAATATAAAACTATATTTTAAAGTATATTTTAAAAAAATATATATTATATTATAAATAGTAGATATACTACTTTATTAAAAAATATTATAACTTTAGCTAATATATTAATAATTTTATAAAAATAGTATATAAAAATATAAAATCCTTTTTTATTATAAGTATAAGTAACCTCCTTTACTTTTATAATATAATTTACCTAATATTAAAAAAAAAAGAAAAAAATTATAAAAAAAAGGTAGCTAAAATATAGTAGTAGCTGTAATAGTACTTTATTTAGTAATAATATTAGCTAGGTAATATTTTAATAACTATTAGCTATATTACTATTAACCTTTTTATATAATAGTATTACTTAACTATAGCTATAATACCCTTAAGCCTTACCCTAATACCTCTACTACTTCCTCCTTATACTAGTAGCTTTATATAGTAGTATATGCTTTTTTATAATTATATAATCTTTAAAAAGCTTAACGTTAGTAAGGCCTTTAGTAAAAATAATATTTACTTATAATAGTAGTTAGTTAAATTTTTAATATATCTTTTTTTATTTTTTTAAGGGAAAGCTATTAATTATATAATACTAGGATATTAATAAGCCCCTGCTTTAAATTTATAATTTTAATATTATTTAAAACTTTTATAATTAACTATAGTTTTTAAATAATAAAAAAATAATAATACTATTAATACTAAGGGCTGCTAATAGTTAGGATAATACCTAGCAGGAGGAAATATTATAATTAACGTAGCTAAGGAGGCTAAAGTAATTATAGTAAATTATATAGTTATATTACCTTAAGTACTATGTAAATCTAAGTATATGCTGTAATCTATTATAATTTAAAGTTAAAGATTTACAAAGGCTATTACAGAGGCTGTTATAGTTAATAAGGAGTTCCTAATTACGCCTAAATTTACAGGTTAAAAGAACTATAAGGGGATGGTTGTAAAAATAAGCTAGTGCCTCTGCTACGATAAAGCTAGTTATAATAGCTGCTGCTGCTTTTAATATAGACCTTAAAATAAAGGCTGTAACTAAGTCTAAGGCTAAGGATATTATTATTATCTTAGTTACTTAAATAAAAGATAATAATAAGGTTAATAAACTAGCTAGATTATAAAAAGTATATTTATTTTAATTAGAAGGGCTAGAATTGTTATTTCTAAATAAATTAGTAGTAATTAATAGTTTATAGTACTGTAATATATAATTTTATATAGTAATCTTCTTTCTTAGTGTATTATACTGTATTTTAGTGTGCGGGTGTAGTAATTGTGATTAAGGGGGTAACTCTAGCTTACGATATAAAGCACTATAGTTTAAATAGGAATACATTATGGTATAAATAGGAAGACTCTTAATATAAATATAGGCTACTATAGTAAAAATAGTAATATATTATAGTAAAAATAGTAATACTTTATTATTTTACTACCTACTACTAACTTCTTAATTTATAAGGGAATATTGTATATTTAGTAGTAGGTTATTTATATTAAAGATAAAGATTTTAAAAAGGAATAGTATAAAATAAAAATAATATATAATTTAATATAAAACTATATTTTATATTATATTTTAAAAAAATATATATTATAGTAAGTATATTACTTTATTAAAAAATATTATAACTTTAGTTAATAAGTTAATAATTTTATAAAAATAATATATAAAAATATTAAGTTTTTTTTTATTATAAGTATTAGTAATTTTTTTTATTTATATAATACTATTTATTTAATAAAAAAAAAAAAAAAGAATTATAACTAAGCTATAATTAAAATATAAATATAATAATAATATTACTTTATTTAATAAAGCTAGTTAAATAATATTTTTTTTAACTATTATTTATATTATTATTAATCTTCTTATATAATAGTATTATAAAACTATAGTTATAATATTTTTAAGCTTTACTTTAATACTTCTACTACTACCTTTTTATATTAATAGCTTTATATAGTAATATCTAATTTTTTATAATTATATAAAGTCCTCCTATTTAAATAAAGTCTTCCTATTTATACTATAATATATTCCTATTTAAACTATAGTATTTTATAATATAAGCTATATTTACTTTTAAATTATAATTACTCAGGGTTGCCAAATTCGTTAGTAGTTATTCGTTATTCGTTTCGTTAACGAATAACGAAATTCGTTCGTTTTCTTCAACTAACTAACGAAACGAATTTTTTTTCGTTATTCGTTAACGAAAGAAGAAACGAAATTCGTTATTCGTTACTAAATTCGTTATTTAATTATTTAATTATTTTTATTATATTATTTTATTATTTTATTTTATTATTTAATTTTACTATTTTATTTTACTATTTAATTTTACTATTTTATTTTACTATTTTATTTTACTATTTTATTTTATATAAATAATATAATTAAAATATAAAAATATATTATTTATTATATATATATATTTTATAATTTTATTTTTATTTTTATTATATAAGTTATAATAAAGCTATAATTTAAATAATAAAATTTTAATTATTATTTAAAGTTAAAAAACACTTTTATATAATAAAAAAAATTTATTATTAAAATAACTAATTATAGTTATAGGCTTTATAAACTTAATAAAAAAATAATAATATTTATTATTTATATTTTATAATACTATTTTTAATTTTATTATATAAGCTATAATAAAGCTGTAATTTACATAGTAAAATTTTAAGTATTATTTAAACCTAAAAGAATACTTTTATATTATAAAAAGGTTTATTATTAAAATAAATAATTATAGTTATAAGCTATATAAATATACTATAGTGTATTATAAAGATTAATATTTATATTTTATAAAACTATAATTATTCTTATTATATAAATTAAATTAAAGCTGTAATTTAAATAGTAAAATTCTAAGTATTATTTAAAGCTAAAAAAACACTTTTATATTATAAAAATATTTACTATTAAAATAGCTAATTAAGCTTATAGGTTATATAAACTTTATAAATAAAATTATAATAATTATAATATATATTTTAT
>NW_020209449.1:0-4567 GCF_003025095.1 Trichoderma harzianum CBS 226.95 | reverse complement strand
ATAAAGTCTAGTTAATAAAAACCTTATAGTAAACTATAACTATTACTAATACTAAAGTACCTTTAAAGCTTTATTTTATTTAATTATATTATTAAGTTACTATTATTAAAGGAATTAATAATAAATATAATATATAATAATATTTTTATTATTATTAATAAATTAATAAAATAAGGTATTTTTATTTTATATAAAGAAGGAAATATAGTAAAAGAATTAGGCTATATAATATAAAAGTATATAGCCTTAAAATATAAATTACCTATAGAAATTATTTTTAATAAAGGATTAATATTTATATTTAAATACTAGTAAAGTAGTATAGTAAGAATAAAGATAAATTATAAAGCTAATACTACTTACTATTTATAAATAAATAGATAAATAAAATATACTAATTAAATTATTAAAGTATACTTATAAAGTTATATTAACTTTAATTAAAATAACTAAATTAAGCACTTACTTAATATAGAATTCTTTTATAATAATTTAGTTTTAGAATTAATAAAGCTTTTACTATTTTACGCTAATAAAAGGTATTATTTATAAATATACTAAATACTATAGAAGGGAGAAGATATATAAAAAACTATACTTAAAATAAATAAGCTTAAAAACCTATATTAAAAACTGTATATGTAACTTAAACTTATATAAGAATATATAAGGAAGTATATAGATAAAAAAGGCTTAGAGAACTAACCCTTTAAAAGGGAGATATAGTCTACCTACTTTAATATACTTAAGGAAAAAAATAAACTAATATTAAAATAAATAGGCTAAGTAATAAGCTAGACTATAAAAAAGTTAAGCTTTATAAAATTCTAAAGAAAATTAGTAAAGTTAATTATAAACTAGACCTCCTAGAGTAACTAAATAAATAAAAAAAACTAGTTTACTTAATTTTTTATATTTTACTATTAGAAAAAGTATTAATAAATAAAAATATAGGAGAATTTATTAAAGATAAAATTATTATTAAAGGTAAAGAACTTAAATATAAGGTTAATAAAATAATATTACTAAAAATAAATAAAGTAATTAATAAACTTTAATACTTAATAAAATAAAAAGAATATAATAGAAATATAAATAACTAAGAATTAAAAAGTAATTTTAAATATACTAGTATTACTTTAAAAACTTTTTAAAATAAACTTTATAAATAACTATAAGTAAAATAAAAATAAATATAAAAAGAATTAAAATACTTTATAAAACCTAGGAAGATAATAAAAAAATACCCTTTAATAAAGTAAAAGAATCTAGACCTAAGAATACTAAATTAGTATCTAAGGAAGGCTACTTAACCCCGCTTATAAATTATACCTTATAAAGAAGCTATACCTTTTTATACTATATATAAGCTAGCTTAGCCTACTTTTCCTTCTTTTTTTAATAATCTACCTCTTTTATCTCCTTAGTATTTAACTTATAATTTACTATTTCTATACCTTAATTATAAAGTATATAATAAAGCTTCCGAAGATATATTAAACAGGCTAATACCTTATTTACTAACTTCTATTACTTTACCTACTAATAATAGCGTTTTATAAAAACCTCCTTTATAAGTTCCTTCTACTATTTAAAATAATTAAGCTCCTTAGTAATATAATTTACTATAAAAGTTAAAAAAATAAAATAAAGAAAATATAATAATTTATAATTTAATATTAAAGTATAAGAACTATTACAAAAACGACTTAAGCTGCAGTAATAAGTATAATTAATAATATCCTTAATTACTATATAATAAATCCTTTTATTTAAGTATTACATATAAGGTACTACTTTAAACCTAAAAGAATAAATAAAATTTAATTAAGAATTTTAGTAATTTATAAAATATAACTTTAATAATACTTTTAGCTTTTTAATATAATTAAGTATAATAATAATTAAGGAGGGAAAATACTTACTTAATAAATAAGGGGGCTATAGTACTTATATAAAATATAAACTAGGCCTTAAGGATAAGATTAATAAAAGGGGAGTATTATATTATAACCTAATAACTTATAGTTATAACTAATAAACCTATAGGGTAGGTACTATAGATAAATAATAATCTACATAAACTAATTAAGATTATATTTACTCTTTATAAAATAAATACTAGTAAACGGTTACTTAATTAAAAAGATATTTACTTTTACAAAAGTAAATATAAGTAAATATTATATTATATATATAACTTCTTTATGTTTATTTAAAATAGTTTAAATAGCTAGTTGTAAATATAAAATAATGCTTAATTATACCTATAAAATATTATTTACTAATTATATAAATAAACCTCTTTTATCTTTATTAATTACCTGCTAGTCCAGCCTGGCCTATCCGCTAACATAAACCTAGTATAAGGTTTATTCCTTAGGAATCCCTCTTATACTAACACTATAGGAGCTCAGCTTATTATATATAAGGTATTAATTAATTAAATAACTAAGTCTTTATACTAGTTTTTCTCTAGTATTTATACCTTAACTTCTAATATTTTTTAAAAGTAATTTAAGTATTTACTAAGTATATTAGTATATTTATTATTTAATTTATTATAGTATTTAATAATAAGCTTAAATTTAGAAAGTTACTTATAATACTTAACTTATCTATAGAATAGTTCTTATATTATTATAAAGTAAGTAATATTCTAGTAATCTATAAGGATTATTACTAAAAATCAGCTTCTTTTACAGTAGTATTTCTAATACTACTTACTAAATGCTTAGTATATAATTATAAACTTTTTATTATAAATAGGATATTTAAGTTTTAATTTATTTAATTTCTTAAAGAAATAGGTAATAAGCCTAAGTTTTCCTTTCTTTATATTATCTAGTTAGCTAAGTACTTCGTTAATTATATAATCTAAGGCGTTAGTTTTAATTATAATAGGTTTATTTAGGTTAAATATTATAAGTATTAGTATACTAGTAAAAGCTTATTTAAGGTATTTAAAGGCTGTTAAAGTATCTTATATTATTTTAAATTTAATATCTTTCTTTATTAAGTTTATAAATAATATAATAATCTTGTGACGAACCGGTTCCTATAGGCACTATAGGTTAGCTATTTCCAAGGGACAAACCTTAGAGTAGTTCTATAGTTTATATTAGCGGAGTAATTAGGTCGGTAAATAAATAATTTTATTACTAGCTAGTAATATAAATAAAAATAGATATTTATATTCTAATTTAATTATATTATAAGTACTATAATAATAACTAGCTATCTAAGTATTCTAATAAGTAATATAAAGTAAACTTATATATTTAGTTAACCTAGACTAAATTAATGTATAAAATATTAATTCTTCCTTAGATTAATAGGTAGTTTATTAATTTACTATTAAATTAAGAAGTTATATTTTAATCCTTCCTTAATTAGTTAAAGGATTAAAGTTAATTTAGTCTAAGCTAACCTATTAGCCGATTATTATAACCTTAAAAATTAGGTTATAATATAATATCCCCCTTTTATTAGTTTTATCCTTAAGACTTTACTATATTTAATATAAGTAGCTACTTCCCCTTATTTTTATTAGTATTTTTATTTTTCCCTTATATTTATATATTTTTATTAATTATTATATTAGGTATTTATAAAAAATCTTATCCTAAAATAAAGTATTATAATATTCTTTTAGAAATTATTTTATTTTACTTTATTAAAATAAAAAACTATATATATTATTTTAATAAAAAAAAGTAAAGCTTCTTAAAGTATTAAATATTTAAAGAAGATTTTACTTACTATACTAAATATATAAAGGATAATAAATCCTTATATAATATATATTTATTATTATTAACTTAGCTTTAGAAAATTACTTTATTTTATACTTAGTATAAAAATACTTTTAAAAAGGCTAAAGAAAAGTATAAAAAAGTTAATATAAAAATTAAATATCTTTATAAATAAAAATATCTATAGCTAAAGAAGATAATTTATATAATTACGTAGGGTATTAATAATTTAAAGAAGCTAAATAAGGTTAAATATAAGGAAGCAGAGGCTGTTTATTAGGTTATTATAATATAATTAGTAGAAAGTTCTTCTAAAGTTATTTTTACTTTTTTAAAATTAGTAAACTATTTAAAGATATTAATAATAGATCTTAAGCTAATGTAATCCTTAGGTTTTAATAAAGTTTTTCTACTACTGTTATTAAGTTTTTAAAATACTTAATAAGTTTTTATATATTTTTTTTTTTTCCCTTTTTTTTATTATACTTTATAATATTATTTACTATCTTCTCCTATTTTTATTATATTAATATTTTTTACCTTATATTTTTCTTTTTCTCCTTTAATAATAATTTTATTTTAGATAAATCTTCTAGTTTTTTTATTAATTTATACTTTTTTTAGTAAAAAAATATAAAATATAGGATATATATATTTCCCTTATTTTTCTTATTATTTTAAAAGTTTAAGTTTATAATTTACTTTTTTAATTTTTTTTAAAATTTTATAAAGTCTAAGTTTTTTAAAATTAAGTTTATTACTTAGTTTATTTATTTTAATATTTACTTACTTATTTCTTTATATATATTAGT
>NW_020209448.1:0-4587 GCF_003025095.1 Trichoderma harzianum CBS 226.95 | reverse complement strand
CTGCCCTAGTAAGACTTATAAACTTAAAAAACCTAGTATAATAATAAGCTACTACTATATAAAAACTTATAAAATAACTTTAAATATTATAAAAATAGCTACTAGTAGTATAATTAGTAGTAAACCTTATAGTTAACCTAGCCCCTGTAATATAATAATAGGAACCTAGAGAAATTATTAAACTAATACTATTAGATAAGTTTAAAGGAAACCCTAAGTAAATTTAGAAGTTTTTTACTAATATATAAAACTACTTTAGCTACTTCCTAACTACTATAGCTAATAATATTATAAAAATTTAAACTATAAGAAGCTATTTAACTAAAACTACTAAGGATTAGTTTAAACTATACCTTAAAGACTATAAATAAACTAAAACTCCTAAGAAATAATATATACTTAACTTATTTAATAGTTATATTATATTTAAAAAATAATTTAAAAAACTATATAAAAAAGTTAATAAGTTTAAAAAAGTAAAAAATATATTCTTTTAAATTAAATAAAAAAAACCTTATGTAAAGTATACTACTACTTTTATATATTTAACTACTAAAACTAACTTAAATAATAAAGTATAGTATATACTTTATTACTAAAAACTTAATTTAAATATTAAAGATAAACTATTTAAAGATAAAAAACCTAATACTCTTAATGTACTTATAGAAAAAGCTACTTATATTAATAAATAATAATTCTAACGGTAATAAAAACGTAAGTAAAAAAAAAACCTTTAAAAAATAATCTAAAAATACCTTTACTTTAAAAATAATATTAACTAAGGAAAAAAAAAAGATTTTACTATATATAATAATAAATAACTAGGACCTATAGATCTTAGTACTATTAAAGTATAATATAAAAATATTAAATATTATAATTATAAAAAAAAAAATATATAAAAAAGTATTACTAAGCTCCTAAAAAAAATAAAAATAAAAAATTTACACTTATCCTAGAACCTAAAGAAAACTAAACTATTAATACTATAAAACCTTCGGTAGACTATAATATATTATACTTTTTAATATACTATAATAATAACTACTAGACTTATTGCAGTAATAAATAAAAATTAAAATAGTACCCTAAGGGATATATATAAACCTTAAACACCCTTAAGGAAATTACTTAAAAAAACCTCAGCTATATTAAATAACTTATCTAATAAAACCTTAATAAATAAAAATAAAATAATAAATTTAAGGATAAAGAAAAAGTACTTTAAAAATAAGAATAAGACAAAACTATATAATAATACAATAAGGATCTTCTAAACACAGCACTACTATCACAATATAACCCTTATAAAAAAATAATACAAAAGGAAATTAAAAAACTTAAAAAACATATATACAACTAATATAAGTTAGTAAAACTTAAAAGACCTTATTACCTTTATAAAATAACTATAGCGGATTAAAATTAATATAAAAATTAATATAAAATCTAAGGTATTATTAAAGAAAACTAACGCTATAACGAAATTATATAATAAAAAAAACTTAAGGACTAACAAAGACTCCTTAAATAATAAAAATAGATTAAATAAATTAATCTAAGTACTGCCTATAACTAGATCTAATTACTTAAAAATCGGTTTTAATAATATATTAAGACTAATATAAACGAATACCTAATAGCTAAAATACTAAAATTAATCCTATACTATATTAATAATATCCTACTTATAAACTAATATAATAAAGCTAATATTATTAACTATAAGCTACTACTATATAAATAATATACTATAATTAAACTTTAAAAATAGTATAAGGATTATAAGGCTGTAAAATATAAATAAAAGAAATTCACATTTTATAACAAAGATTATTATAAAAAACACCAGTACTAACACCAAGCCCTTATATATATTACCTATAACCTAAAATAGTAAAAATTTAACCTTATAAAGTATAGTAATAATAATAAATTATAAGGAATTAGCTAAAACGACCTCCGGAAATACTATAAGCTTATTATTAAATATATACCTAAACCTAAATATACCTAGTATAAACGTTATAATATTTAAAATAAAAAACTAAGATAGATTACCTTAGACTTAAATAACATTAATATTAACCTTTATAGTAAAAATTATTACAATAGCGCTAATAATATAACTTACTATAACTTAAATACTTTTACAGGAGGAAAGAAACTATGAAAATTCTAAGTACTAGGCACCTTAAAAAAATATCTAATTATAGTCTATATAAACTCCGGAGCTATAATAAGCTATATTATACTCTAATTAATTAACTACTTATAGTTAGATAACTGTAAAAAGGAAAAACCATATACCCTTATAAATATTAAAAAATAATAATTTACCTATAATAATAAAACTATTAACTATAAAACTAATCTCCTTAAAATCTAGTTTAGTAAAATTAAAAATATATTTAGTTTTAATATTATAAATATTATAAAATATAATATACTTTTAAAATATAATTAACTTAAGTTATATAACTTTAATATTAATTAAATTAAAGGCTAGGTAAAATAGCAAACTTACCCTAAACTAATTAATTTTAAAAATATACTATAATTAGATTAGGAGGATTAATAAAATACTATAATATCCCTAACAATAGGATTAGTAACCCCTGTATTATATAAAGAAATATAAAAATATATAGAAAAAAAAAAGTTATAAAATAAATATAATTTAAAAAGCTAAAGAAGCTCCTAAAAATAGTTAAATATATTAAAAAACCTAAAAAAAAATAACTTAAATTTTTAAACTTAATTATACAGAAGGTTAAGGAATTATACTACTAAGACTAATAAATACTAAAATATTTAAAAAATATATTAATAAACCTTTAGTATATACTAGTCTTTAATAAAGAACTAAATATTAAACTACTAAAATACAGCTAATAAAATTATAAAATTAAACTTATAAATAATAAAGTACTAACGTTTAATAAAATCTATAACCTTAGCGCTACCAAGCTTAAAACACTTAATAAATAAATTAAGGACTAGCTAAAGAAGGGCTATATTAAACCTTCTAAATCCTCAGCAGAATATTTAATTATATTTATACCTAAAAAGAACAGTAAACTTCAATTTATTATAAACTACTAATAATTAAATATAATAACTAAGAAAAATATTATACTACTACTATTAATTTTAGAAATTAAAAACCAGCTTACAAAAGCTAAAATCTTTACTTTACTAAATCTTAAAGAAGCATATAACTTTATTTAAATTAAAAAAGGCAATAAATAAAAAACCGCCTTCTATATAAAATATAGACTTTATAAATATTAGGTAATACCTTTTAGACTTATAAATACCCTAGTATTTTTCTAAAAAATAATTAACTTTATATTATAAAACTACGTAAATTATTCTATTATTATATACTTTAACAATATTCTTATTTACTTTAAGAACTTAAAAAAATATAAAAAATATATTAAAAAAGTATTATAAATACTCTAAAATAATAAACTCCTAGTAAAACCTAAGAAATACAACTTTTATATATAAAAGGTTATATTTTAAAATATATTATTACCCTAAGTAAAGTTTAAATAAACCCTAAGAAACTTAAGGTAATTAATAATTAAAAACTACTATAAAACATTAAGTAAGTATAAAGCTTCTTAGGACTTACTAATTACTATTAACGCTTTATTAAAGATTTTTTAAAAATTACTATACTACTTATAAACTTAATAAAAAAAGACGTTAAATTTAAATTAACATAAGATGCTTTAACCGCCTTCAAATACCTTAAATAAACCCTTATAAGTACACCAGTATTTATAATATTTAACCTAAATAAACCTATTATAATTAAAACCAATACCTTAGATTATGTAATTAAAGGAGTACTTAGCTAACTAAATAAAAAAAGGAAACTTAGGCCTATTACCTACTTTTCTAAAAAACTATATAAACTAAAACTTAAATATCCTATTTATAATAAAAAGTTTATAACTATATACTAAGTACTTAGTAAATAGTATTAAAAATACTACTATAAAAAAAGTTAATTTTTAATAATAATCCTTATAGATTACTAAAATATTACTTACTTTATAATAATATAAAAACTATTCTATAGATAAGTTAAGTATTATAAGCAACTCTCTAAATTTAAGCTTATTATTAAATACTACAGCGGATTAAATAATAAATACGCTAATATACTCAGCAGGCGCCTAAACCACTTTTAAAAAATCCCAGAAGTTAAGGTATAAATACTAAAAAAAAACTAATATAAAAACCTAGTTATCTAATTAATTAATACCTTATACTAAATCAAGATAAACAACCTAATTATTAATAATATAAAAAAATATATTAAAAACTAAGAAAATAAATAATACTTAGAAAATATTTTTATAAATATTAAATACCTAATATTAAATAGACTTATCTAGGTATTAAAAAACTTATAAAGTAAAGTAATAAAATTAGTCTACGTACATAAGCTTAATAAATATTGTAAAATTAAAAAAACTATATAATAAATTATATAATACTTTAAATTTAAAAATATTAAAAAATAAATATAAAAGGTTATATTAAAATATATAATATATAAATAAG
>NW_020209447.1:0-4645 GCF_003025095.1 Trichoderma harzianum CBS 226.95 | reverse complement strand
TATTTATAAAGTACTTTATATAACTTATATTATTTAATTATTATTAATAATATTTATAAACCTCTTAGTAAAATATACTTTTAGTTTATTATTAATAATAATACCTATAGGCTTTTTAATAAAGTATATTTTTAGTTTATTATTAATAATAATACTTATAGGCCCTTTAGTAAAATATATTTTTAGCTTATTACTAATAGTAATATTTACAGGCCCTTTATTATAACCCAACTCTTAAGGTTGCGACAATGGGCCAATAGGTTGGCCAAAACCGGATTAACTATAGGCCGACAGGCCAATCAGGACTGTTGGCATTCCCTAACAGGAAAGCTAGGAAAGCTAGCTTTCCAAATAATCCACCATAGGAAAGCTAGGAAAGCCAGCTTTCTAACACAATCTAGAATACACAACTAGATATATAAGTCTATTTTATATCACTTATTAAAATACCTAGATAACCAGTTATTATCACAGCGTTTATAATACAATCAGATTGGAACTTAGACATCTACTTTTATTTATATTACTAGCTGGTGATAAGATTACTTATTTACTGACTTAATTACTTCGCTAACATAAACCATAGAACCACTCTAAGGTTTATCCCTTAGAAACAGCTAACCTATAGTACCTATAGGACCTAGTTTATTATATAATAATAACTCTTGTTTAGACGGTCACCTTAGACCTATGGGTAATAAAACACTAGGAACTTAGCAGCTTATAAGCTTCAGAGTTCTAGATAATAACACTAATTACAAAAGCGAAGCTTAAAGTAATTATAACAGCGACATTAAGCTTAAAGACATACTAGCCGAAAACATAGCTAATTAAGCTAATTATAATAAATTAAAGGCCGAGTTTAAAGCTCTTAAGACCTAGCTTTAGGACCTCTAAGATAGGAAAAGAGAGAAGGGTAAGGTTATTAAACCGACGAAGCCTGAACCCTTTAACAAAGATCTACGCAAGATGGACAAATTCTTCTCAGAACTTATAACCTATTTCAAATACTTCCCTCGTACCTTAAAGGATAACGAAGACAGAGTTATCTTCACAGGCAGCTGCCTTATAGGAGACGCCAAAACATAGTTCCGACCTATTATACAGAATTACGAGGAAGGAAAGATTAATTTAAAAAAGCTTAAAACGTAAACCGAAGAAATCTATACTAAGTATATGGAATTTTAGGAATAACTTAGAAAGTCTTTTAGTATTGTAGATAAATAATAAGAAGCTAAGTAAGAACTTTATTTTATTACTTAAAAAGGACTACTAAGTAAGTATACTTTAACTTTCCTATGCTTATTAACTAAAGTTAACTAGACTAAGGAAATAAAGAAGGAAGTTTATTATAATAGTATAAAACCTAAAGTTAAGGATAAACTCTTTAAAATTAACTGTAAAAAGATAACCTTTACTAACTATACCTAAAAAGCTATTAAGATCAATAATTACAATTAGGAATAACAGAAAGAACGGAAGTAAGAAAAAAACGGGAACTTCTATAATGTCTAACCTAAGTAAACTTAAGAATACTAAGCTAACTAAGGAAAAAAATAAAATAATTATATTACCTCTTTTAACAATAGACAACCAGGCCTAATAGACCTTAGCACCATTAAGGCTTAACGTAAGAATGTTAAATACTATAACTACGGAGAAAAAGGATATATAAAAAAGTACTATTAAAAGCCTGCTAAAAAGATAGGAAATAAAAAATTCACACCTATCCCAAAGCCTAAGGAAAACTAAGCTATTAATACTATATAACCTTTAGAAGACTATAATATCCTATACTTCTTAGCGTACTATAATAATAACTATTAGACCTATTATAGTAATAAATAAGGATTAGGATAGTACCCCAAAGGGCGTATATAAACCTTAAACACGCTTAAAGAAGTCACCCAGGAGGACCTCAGCTACGTTAAACAACTCGTTTAATAAAACCTCGACGAGTAAGAATAAAACAACAAATTCGAGGATAAGGAAGAGGTACTCTAAGAATGGAAATAAAATAAAGCTATACGCTAGTATAATAAGGATCTTTTAGATATAGCGCCTCTAACGTAATATAACCCTTGCGAAGGAATACCTTAGGAAGAAATCAACGACCTTAAGAAATATATATATAACTAATGTAAGTCAGTGGAACCCAAAAGCATCTACCACCCCTGTAAAATAACTATAACGGACTAGGAATAATACGAAGATTGATATAGAATATAAAGTGTTATTAAAGAAAATAAACGCTATAATGAAATTGTATAACAGAAGGAACTTAAGGACCACCAGAAGCTCCTTAAATAATAGGGATAGATTAAATAAATTAATCTAAGTACTACTTACGACCGGATCTAATTACCTAGAAATTGGTTTTAATAATATATTAAGACTAACGCAGATAAATACTTAATAGCTAAAATATTAGAATTAATCCTATACTACGTTAATAATATCCTACTTACTAACTAATATAATAAAGCTAATATTATTAACTATAAGCTACTACTATATAAATAATATATTATAACTAAGCTTAATGAATAACATAAGGATCACAGAGCTACCAAATGTAGACAAAAGGAATTTACGCTCTGTAATAAAGACCGTTGTAAGAAATACTAGTACTAACGCTGAGCCCTTATATATATTACCTATAACCTAGAATAGTAAGGATTTAACCTTATGAAGTATAGTAACGACGATGAGCTACGAGGAATCAGCTAGAACGACCTTCGGAAATACCATAAGCTTACTACCAGATATGTACCTAAGCCCGGATGTACCTAGTGCAAACGCTATAATATTTAAAATAAAGAACTAGGATAGATTACCTTAGACCTAGATAATATTAATATTAACCCTTACGGTAATAATTATTACGATGGCGCTGATGATGCAACCTACTATAACCTAAATACCTTTACAGAAGGAAAGAAACTATGAAAATTCCAAGTACTAAGCACCTTAGAAAAACATTTAATTATAGTCTACATAGACTCTGGAGCTATAATAAGCTATATTACGCCTTAACTAGTTAACTGCCTATAGTTAAATAACTATAAGAAGGAGAAACCATATACCCTTGCAAGCATTAAGAAATAATAATTTACCTATAATAACGGAACTGTTAACCGTAAGACTAATTTCCTTAAGATCTAGTTTAGTAAAATTAAGGATATATTTAGTTTTAATATTACTAATATTATAGGATATAATATACTCTTAGGATATAATTAGCTTAAGTTACGTAACCTTAACATTAACTAGATTAGAGGCTAGGTAAGGTGGTGAACTCGCCCTGAACTAATTGGTTTTAGAGATATACTATAATTAAATCAGGAGGATCGATAAGATACTATAACATCCCTAACAATAGGATCAGTAACCCCTATATTAAATAAAGAAATATAAAAATATATAGAAAAGAAAAAAGTTATAAAATAAGTATAATTTAAGGAGCTAAAGAAGCTTCTAAGAATAATCAAATATATTAAGAAACCTAAAAAGAAATAGCTTAGATTTCTGAACTTAATTATACGAAAGGTTAAGGAATTATATTACTAAGATTAACAGACACTAGAACGTTTAAAGAATGTACTAATAGACCTCTAGCATATACTAGTCTTTAACGAAGAACTTAACACCGGATTACTAAAATACAGCCAATAGGATCATAAGATTAAGCTTATAGATAATAAAGTCCTAACGTTTAATAAGATCTATAACCTAAGTACTACCAAACTTAAAATACTTAATAAATAGATTAGAGACCAGCTAAAGAAGGGCTATATTTAACTTTCTAAATCCTTAGCAGGAGCCCTAGTTATATTTATGCTTAAGAAAAATAGTAAACTTTAACTTATTATAAATTACTAATAATTAAATATAATAACTAAGAAAGATATTACGCTATTACTACTAATTTCGGAAATTAGAGATTGGCTTACAGGAGCTAAGGTCTTTACTTTATTAAACCTTAAAGGAGCCTATAACCTTATTTATATAAAAAAAGGCGATAAATGGAAAACCGCCTTTAGAACCAGATATGGATTATATAAATGTAATATTATATGGTTTAGATTAACTAACGCCCCTACGATATTCTAGAAAATAATCAACTACGTATTATAAGACTACGTAGATTATTTTATTATTATATACCTTAATAACATCTTTATTTATTCTAAGAACTTAGAAAAGTATAAGGAATATATTAAGAAGGTATTATAAATACTTTAAGATAATAAACTCCTGGTGGAACCTGAGAAATATAACTTTTATATACAGAAGGTTATATTCCTAGGATATATTATTACCCTAGGCAGAGTCTAGATGGACCCTGAGAAACTTAAGGTAATTAATGATTAGGAACTACCGCAGAATGTTAAGCAAGTATAAAGCTTTTTAGGACTTGCTAATTACTATTGACGTTTTATTAAGAACTTCTTAAAGATTGCTATACTACTTACGGACTTAATAAAGAAAGACGTTAAATTTGAATTAACACGAGATGCTTTAATAGCCTTTAAACGCCTTAAATAAGCTCTTATAAGTGCACTAGTACTTATAATGTTTAACCTAAATAAATCTATTATAATTAAAACTGACGCCTTGGATTATGCAATCGGTGGAGTACTTA
>NW_020209446.1:0-4731 GCF_003025095.1 Trichoderma harzianum CBS 226.95 | reverse complement strand
ATTTTCTTTATAACTTTATAAAGTTTAAGTTTTTTAAAATTAAGTTTATTACTTAGCTTATTTATTTTAATATTTAGCTATTTATTATTTTATAAGTATTAAAGTAGGTAAATTATATTTTCTTTCTTAAAGGTTAGTTTATTAATTTTTTTTATATTTATAAATTTAATTATTTATTATTTAATAAATTTAAGTTATACTTATAATTTTTAATATAATTCCTTAAGTTTATTAACTATTATAATAGCTTTATTAGTATTTTCTTTTTTAATTAGTAGTTAATATAAATTTAGTTTAAATTTATAGTTTACGTAAAATAGTAAGTAATTTATAAATTTTACTAATATACTATTATAAAATACTTAGGTAATTAGTAAGTATTTTACTTAATTATCTTAATTAAAGTTAATATAATATTATAAATAAGTCTTAATAATTTAGTTAATTTATTTTATTTATTTATTTATTTAGGGGTAGTAAGCTATACTAGCTTTATATTTTAGTCTAATTTATATTATAAGTAATTACTAAAATTTTAATATAAATATTAATCCTTTATTAAAGATAATTTTATTTAGTAGTTTATAGTTTACGTAAATATATTAGAAAAATATATAAGCTAAGTCTTTTATAAAGCTTTTCTCTATTACTAAAATAAAATAAATTATTTTTAAAAGTTAGTTAACTACTATAAAAATACTATCCTAAGTATTATTAATTATAAATTCTTTTAAAAGTAAAAGCTTTATAATATAGTTAAATATTATTAATTCTTAAATTTTAACTAAAATTAATAAAGGTTAAAGTTTTCTATAAGGAAAATAGCATAATACTTTAGCTTATTTATATATTATATATTCTAATATAACTTTTTATACCTATTTTTTAATACCTTTAAATTTAAAGTATTATATAATTTACTATATAGTTTTTTTAATTTTATAGTATTTATTAAGCTTATATACGTAAACTAATTTTACTACTTTACTTTATAAATCTTTTAATACTTAAATAAGTCTATTTAGTATTAGGTATTTAGTATTTATAAAAATACCTTTTAGGTATTATTTATTTTCCTAATTTTTAATATATTCCTTTATATTATTAATAATCAGATTGTTTATCTTAATTTAGTATAAGGTATTAATTAATTAAAAAACTAAGTCTTTATATTAGTTTTTCTTTAGTATTTATACTTTAACTTTTAATATTTTTTAAAAGTAATTTAGGTATTTATTAAGTATATTAGCGTATTTATTATTTAATCTACTATAGTATTTAATAATAAGCTTAAACTTAAAAAGTTATTTATAATACTTAACTTATCTATAGAATAATTTTTATGTTATTATAAAGTAAGTAATATTTTAGTAATTTATAAAGATTATTATTAAAAATTAACTTCCTTTATAATAGTATCTTTAATACTACTTACTAAGTGCTTAGTATATAATTAAAAATTCCTTATTATAAATAAAGTATTTAAATTCTAGCTTATATAGTTTCTTAAAGAAGTAGGTAATAAACCTAAGCTTTTTTTTTTATATATTATTTAATTAGCTAAATACTTCCTTAATTATATAATCTAAGGTATTAGTTTTAATTATAATAAGTTTATTTAAGTTAAATATTATAAATACTAATGTATTTATAAAAGCTTATTTAAGGTATTTAAAGGCTATTAAAGCGTTTTATATTAATTTAAATTTAACGTCTTTCTTTATTAAGTCTATAAGTAATATAGTAATTTTTAAGAAATCTTTAATAAAGCATTAATAATAATTAATAAATCCTAAAAAGCTTTATACTTATTTAATATTTTATAGTAGTTCCTAATTATTAATTACCTTAAGTTTCTTAGGGTTTATTTAAACTTTACCTAGGGTAATAATATATTTTACAAATATAACCTTTTATATATAAAAGTTATATTTCTTAGGTTTTATTAAGAGGTTATTATCTTAAAAGTATTTATAATACTTTTTTAATATATTCCTTATACTTTTTTAAATTCTTAAAGTAAATAAGGATATTATTAAAATATATAATAATAAAATAATCTACGTAATCTTATAATATATAGTTAATTATTTTCTAAAATATTATAGGGGCATTAGTTAACCTAAACTATATAATATTATATTTATATAATTTATATTTAGTTTTAAAGGTAGTTTTTTATTTATTACTTTTTTTTATATAAATAAAGTTATAGGCTCCCTTAAGGTTTAATAAAGTAAAAACTTTAGCTTTTATAAGTTAATTTTTAATTTCTAAAATTAATAGTAATAGTATAATATTTTTTTTAATTATTACGTTTAATTATTAATAATTTATAATAAGTTAAAGTTTACTATTTTTCTTTAAGTATAAATATAACTAAGGCTTTTACTAAAGATTTAAAAGGTTAAATATAGCTTTTTTATAATTATTCCTTAATTTATTTATTAAATATCTTAAGCTTAGTAGCGCTAAAGTTATAAATTTTATTAAATATTAGTACTTTATTATTTATAAGTTTAATCTTATAATCTTATTAATTATATTTTAATAGTCTAATATTAAGTTCTTTATTAAAAATTTATATATACTAAAGGTTTATTAGTATATTTTTTAAATATTTTAATATTTACTAATCTTAGTAGTATAATTCCTTAACTTTTTATATAATTAAATTAAGAAATTTAAGCTATTTCTTCTTTAGTTTTTTAATATATTTAACTATTTTTAGGGGCTTTTTTAGCTTTTTAAAATATACTTATTTTATAACTTTTTCTTTTTTTATATATTTTTATATTTTTTTATATAATATAAGGGTTACTAATTCTATTATTAAGGATATTATAGTATTTTATTAATCTTCCTAATTTAATTATAATATATTTTTAAAATTAATTAGTTTAAGGTAAGTTTACTATTTTACCTAGCCTTTAACTTAGTTAATATTAAGGTTACGTAACTTAAGCTAATTATATTTTAAAAGTATATTATATTTTATAATATTTATAATATTAAAACTAAAAATATTTTTAATTTTACTAAACTAGATTATAAAGTAATTAATTTTATAATTAACAATTCTATTATTATAAGTAAATTATTATTTTTTAATATTTATAAAGGTATATAATTTCTCTTTTTTATAATTAATTAACTATAGGTAATTAATTAATTAAGGCGTAATATAACTTATTATAACTCCTAAGTTTATATAGACTATAATTAAATATCCTTTTAAAGTACCTAGTACTTAAAATTTTTATAGTTTCTTCCCTTTTATAAAGGTATTTAAGTTATAGTAGGTTATATTATTAGTATTATTATAATAATTATTACTATAAGGGTTAATATTAATATTATTTAAGTCTAAGGTAATTTATCTTAGTTCTTTATTTTAAATATTATAGTATTTATATTAGGTATATTTAGGCTTAGGTATATATTTAGTAATAAACTTATAATATTTCTAAAGGTTATTTTAGTTAATTCTTTATAGTTTATTATTATTATTATATTTTATAAAGTTAAATTTTTATTATTTTAGGTTATAGGTAATATATATAAGTACGTAGTATTAATATTAGTATTTTTATAATAATTTTTATTATAAAGTGTAAATTCTTTTTATTTATATTTTATAGCCCTATAATCTTTATACTATTCCTAAAGTTTAATTATAGTATATTATTTATATAATAATAGCTTATAGTTAATAATATTAGCTTTATTATATTAATTAGTAAATAAGATATTATTAATATAATATAAGATTAATTTTAGTATTTTAGCTATTAAGTATTTATTTATACTAATCTTAATATATTATTAAAACTAATTTCTAAGTAATTAAATTTAGTTATAGGTAGTACTTAAATTAATTTATTTAATTTGTTTTTATTATTTAAGGAGTTTTTATTAATCTTTAAGTTTTTTTTATTATATAATTTTATTATAGTGTTTATTTTCTT
Source organism: Trichoderma harzianum CBS 226.95 (assembly GCF_003025095.1). Taxonomy (NCBI): domain Eukaryota; kingdom Fungi; phylum Ascomycota; class Sordariomycetes; order Hypocreales; family Hypocreaceae; genus Trichoderma; species Trichoderma harzianum. The sequence continues at coordinate 763 of NW_020209446.1, read as the reverse complement.
TAATAATATCTTAGATTTTATATTAATTTTTATATTATTTTTAATTTACTATAGTTATTTTATAAAGGTAGTAAATACTTTTAAGTTTTACTAATTTATATTAATTATATATATATTTTTTAAAGTTATTAATTTTTTCCTAAGTTATTCTTTTATAAGGGTTATATTACATTAAGGACGCTGTATTTTACTCTACTATTTTTTTTTTTTTTTAAGTATATTTAAGTAATCTTTTTAAATATATTTAAGTTTTAAGTATACCCTTTAGAATATTATTTAAAACTTTATTTATTACTATAATAGGTTTAATAATTATTATTATAATATACTAAGAAGTATAATATATTATAGTTTACTAAGGGTTATATAGTATTAATACCTTAGTTTTCTTTAGGTTTTAGAATAGGTATAAATTTCTTATTATTATTTTTTTTAAAAGCTTAGTAGTATTTTTTTATATATTTTTTTTCTATATAATTATAATATTTAATATTCTTACGTTATACCTTAATAATACTAAGGTTTATTAATCTTAGTTATTTATTATTAAAAAAAGTAATATAATTATTTTACTTTTTTCCTTAGTTAGCTTAGTATTTTTAAATTTACTTAAATTAAATATTATAAAAGTTTTTAGTTTTTTTTTACTTTTATTTTTTTTATTATTCTTAATTATAATTATTAATTTTAATAGCTTTTTAAGTATAATTAATAAAGGTTATTTTTTTATAATTAATTTTAAAAAGTTTATCTTTAACTTTAG
>NW_020209445.1:0-4761 GCF_003025095.1 Trichoderma harzianum CBS 226.95 | reverse complement strand
CGTCAAACAGCTGTTCTAACCCCCAAGGGCACTGTAACGTTCCCTGTAACGTCTTTCCACAGGCCTTGTCAGCAGCGGAGGTCCGATGCGATCTAGCTTGCTAACCCAAGCCGGAATCGAACCCTAGGCCACTGGCTGTATGCGATTATCGTGTAACGATTCCATCAAACCGTTGAGCCAAACAGGGCAAAAGATTAGGCCAATAATCGCAATTGTAGCAATTACTGTGATGGAACCAGCTATTTATAAGGGATCAGCCTGTTACGGAAGACCAGATCGTAACAACTAAGGCTAACTCCTGCCTTATCCTAAGGAGCCTATATAGGGCTATGCTAAATTGCCTAGAAACTACTTTTATAAGTAATTACGAGGGTAGCCTAAGTCCTAGGCTATAAAGATATACTAGGAAATAAAAAAGCCGACTAACTAGTAAAGGAGGGTTTAGAACTCCCTTACTACTTAAGAAACTACTTTACTATTACCTTTATTAAAAGGTAGGTAAAAAAAAAACGTAGGGAAATACAGGACGACAACTGGAATAATAACTACCTAGAGTTATATAAGACCAATAGATGGGGCCTTTATAAAGCCCCCTCTATACCCCTAGAACTATATTTCCTATACCTAATCCTACATAGGCTACTAGCTAAAAAGTCTAAACACGGGGACTTTATAAAATATTATAAAAGATTTAGATACGACGCTAGGCCCACCTGTAAATACGGGGAGCTAAGGATATAAAGATACTTTATAAAGTATTATATAATAGCCCCTTTCCTCCCTAACGTATTGGAGAAGGAAGCGCGCTTTAGAACTACTTATATTTAATACCTCCTCGGCGACAGGGGGTATAAGGATTTTCAGAAATTAGTGGAGGAGATAAGCCCATACGGCCCCCCCCCTACAGAAACAAATACATAAAACAGATTAATACTTCCTTATTTCCTTTATTACATTAAAACATAGCGAACGCCTAATCTAAACTCGGCGGCTCCTACCGTCCTAGTGCCTAGATAAGGACTTATATAACTAGCTTACTTAGTGGACGTTAATAATAAAACAAACAAACAAACAAACAAACAAACAAACTCCGTTCTTGTAAACATGTTTATTTCTCTCTAAGTCGAAGTATACAACATGAGGACAAAATGACTATAGACTTACCTCCTGGCGGTAACCCAAATAGGTCTTTCTTTGCTTCTATAGTCTCATTTCCGGAAATTGGACCAGTTGCTTTTCTTGATACGGATAGCTTGTTGTTTACATGATAATACAGCAGCGCTCCAACTTCAGCGCCAAAAATCTGACGAAACGTAGCAACGTCATATTCATTCAGCGCATGGCCTCGTCCGTAGCGTCAACCAGACACTAATTCCTCGGCATGTTTCACGGGTACATTGTAGGAAAAGTGAAGGACATTAGTGAGGTATTCACGGACGGCTGTCGGTTTTGCATCATCCGCAGGTATACGTAAACGGTTTGGATCCAGCATGTCGAATGAAGGTATAGGTTGTTTTGCAGACATAATTACGAGAAGAAACAAGAAATAGTCAAATACAGCGAACGGGCAACTAAATTAACATGTGAGTGCTGCCAAGCCGGTTCAGTAATGCCGGATCTCGGAGATTGATGCCTTTTCAAGCAAACTGAGAATCCTACCAAGGAGAACAAGAAATACCTTAATGCTCAATAGTGCTAACTCTTTTTGGAGAAATATTAGTAATATAGAATAACCTCTGAACAACTAAGCCAACCAAATCAAGCTAAAAGGATGAATCCTGTTGTTGGTTTCTCTCTCACATAAAGTTGACTGGCATCCTCCTGTATAGTTATTAAGCCATATATTAAGCGGCGGAGGCCTTTTAACTATATTATAAAGGTTATAGTACCCCGCCTTCTTCCATTTCATTTTCTCCCTTCCATCTTCAAGCCAAGTAAGCTATGTTTCGGATAGCCCATACTTCTAATCATATGCCAATAAAAACAGATCCGATCAAGGACTGCGGATTTTCTCACCTTTCCTTTCTTGACACATCACATAAATGGCCATCTGTCTCTCACCTTGAAAATTTAATTTGCAAAGTTATAGCCAAAAGTCGCGCACTATGAGCAACCTAGTGCCAGACACAGTACGACAACAACACGTAATCCATCCTCAATATTTCTTCGCAATTTCACTTTTTTTCCTCCATGGATACTATAATTTCGTACGGCTGGATGGTTGGTTTCACGGAGCCATAAACCTTCTCAAAGAAACCATAACGATCATTATCCTTGGCCCATTTTGCTTCAGTAATTATGACGCAAGCCGTGACAAGAAGCGTGATATTGCGGAACGTAATGTGCGGCAAGCTACCCACGCGGCAAACATCACTGCAGTGGTCTTTATTACGATTCGATTAATTTGGAATTTTTCTGTGCTGGCGACGCACAATAACGGTATAAGCGACAACGCGAATGCGTTTGAGATTATGAATAATGGATTTTGGCTTGTCCCGCTTATGACAATCGCGTTCTTTATTCGGCTCTGCTCGTTAAAGCCCGACACTGGTGAGCTCCAATTTCTTAAATATATTTTGAGGTATCCATGGCGATTCATCTCGCCGACAAGACAGAACGAAACGTTCAGTGGTGGAAATAAGCGTCAGGAAAGAAGGTCGTAAAGTACTGTGAGAACGTATCTACGCTACGGTGGACTACCTTCAGAGCTCAGTATTAGTATGCCAATGCGCAGAGAAATAGCAATGAATTGAAACCTATTATTAATACAGAATCCTGGAAATAATATTAGTTTCTGTCTTAAAGAGCAGGTCTTTATGGTATTACTAAGCATAAATATTCACTCAAATGACTTGTTCCTCACGGAACGAGTTCTCTCGTCACCACACAGCTATTACTAACCCTTTTGCACTCCACGACGTGACTGCTCTGCTGTGGCAGTTTATACGGAAACCTTTTTTTTTGCACTAAATTCTGCTACTTCTTCTTCAAATTTCTCGGTATCTTACATTACATATTTGCTGCAGCAGGCAGTGAGCTCTTCTCCTGCTGCATCCTGTGGCTATGTCCATACCCTTCACTTACCAGAACTCGACATGTTCATCACACTGAAAACGTCCAAAAACCAAGATGCCATCGGTATGGAACAGGTTGCATCAAGAAATGCAGACTCTTCGGCTGCTGGAGGAGCCAGTGAGATCCGCGAAAATCATGCCGTCCCGATTAGGAGATCAGCTTGTTTGGCCTGCAAGATCAAAAAGGTACGCATTTGCATTCGCAGCTGTGCTGTTATTAATGAGCGCGGCTGGATGTGTGCTGATATGAAATGGTCAAAGGTCCGGTGTACAGGCCAGCGTCAACGTTGTGACCGGTGTCGCAGTCGCGCTATACGGTGCATTATGCCAACACTTCAGAAGAAAGTTATCCGCAAAGCAGGGTTGCTGGATGGTTTGACTCAAGGAGCAACAAGATCACCTACAGATCAGAGTGTTGAGGCGAAGAGATTGCAAGAAGACGCGACGATTAATCAGCCGCTTACTGCGGAGCAAACAATGACTGGAGTACAGGATACTGCAGGTAAGTATATTGACTCGGGGCATTATCAACACGGAACCTAACATGTATATCTTTGAACGCGCCGAAGCGCCAGGCTCGGCGACGCCTTTGCATACCACTGATTGTAGTGCTGACTTCGGACGTGTCTGCGCTGCTCCGACTTCTAGTTCGTTGCTAAAATCACCTCTGCAGTCTACGGGATTAACGCCTTTGACGCGACAAGTCACCCCGCCAATTCAAGAATCCGGCGGCGTTCCAGACTCTTTTTGCAGCTATAAGACCTGCTGCTGTATGGAGAATAGCGTCACTGTGTTGCAACGTTTAGAAGACGACGAATTCCATATCACCGAACTCTCGATCGAGGGGGTGGTCCAGCTGCAGAAATGGGTTATGTTTCAATGTTGTTTAGCCCTGGACTGTCCGATATGCTGTTTGCTCCCTCGAGTACAGGCCCTCATTGTCGTCATTTGCGACCGTCTTACCGAAATATTTGAGTGTCTCTGTAAAAGACTCCACAACTCAGCTGCAGGACTCAATGAGCTTGAAAGTCTCGAGAGCCAACCTCTCCCTTCAACATCAATCGTTACAGGTAGTTCGTCAACCAATCGTCACTCACAGCTATATTGTAGCTCAACTCGAGGACCGGCAGAGCTAGCATCATGCAATTCTGCCATTTTCTCTAATATTCACGGGGAGAATTACATACCCCAAGAGCAGCTGCACATGATGCGAGGTCTATTGAATCTGCAGATAGAACATTTTCGAAGCTTGCTGAAACGCGTAAATGGCGTGAGTCAAGTCTCAGGGAGTGAAGCGCGCCAGGCAAAAGTGAAAACAATGATGGCAAGGTTGGATATAGCGGATACTAAGATAAACCATGTTCTCTCTCTAGTGTTATAACTGATCCGCGTGTAGCCATGCTGGACCTATGGGATGGGGTTTGTTTGTTTGTTTGTTTTATTATTAACGTCCACTAAGTAAGCTAGTTACATAAGTCCTCATCTGGGCACTAGGACGGTAGGAGCCGCCGAGTTCAGATCGGGCGTTCGCTACGTTTCAATGTGACAAAGGAAATGGGGAAGTATCAATCTGTTTTACGTGTCTGTTTCTGTAGGGGGGGGGCCGTATGGGCTTGTCTCCTCCACTAGTTTCTGGAAATCCTTGTACCCCCCGTCACCGAGGAGGTATTGGATATGGGTGGTTCCG
>NW_020209444.1:0-4765 GCF_003025095.1 Trichoderma harzianum CBS 226.95 | reverse complement strand
TTTTAAAAATTTAGTAATTTTATTAATAATAATATTAATAAATAAATTAATTTATATATTAAATATAACTTTAAAATTATTTAATATTTTTTATAATTTATTAATAAACTTTAATACCTAAGTAATATAATTATTTTAAAGTTAATAATAATAATTTATTTAAAATTAAAAAAATTTAATTTTTTTATTTAATTAAGTTATATTAATATTAATACTTTTTTTTATATTTTTTATACTTTAATATTTTTAAATAATAGTATTTTATATATAAAAAAAAAGTATATAAAAATAATTTATAAATTAACTTAAAGCCTTAAAGTAATAATAAATTTTAATTATTATAAAGTAAAAAATTATTAATTATAAAACCTAAGTAATTATTTAAAATAATTTTATTAATTAAAAAAATTATAAAATTAAAAATAATTAAAAAAATATTATTTAAAGGCATTTTAAATAATCCTTTACCTAAATTACTAAAAAGTTTAATAAAAAATATTATAAAGTAAAGGTTATTTAATATAAAAAAAGTTATTAATATAACTTTATTAAGTAATAATATAATTTTATTAAATAATACTTTAGCTTTTTTATTAATATTTTTATATTTTTTAGTTTTTTTTAAAATAAAGTAAGTTTTATAATATTTATTTTAATAATTCTTTAACTTAAGGAATTTAAAAATATAAATTAAATAATTTTTAAAATTTTTAAACTTTTTATAAATAATAAAAAAAAAATTATACCTGTTAAAGTTTTATTAAAATCTTTATAAAGGTTATATTTATTATTAAAAAGGTTAGTAAAGCTATAATAATTAAGTTAAAGAAAAGCTATATCCTAGCCTTTAGTTTAAAATCTAGAATTAATTTATAGCTTAACCTAATTAACTATAGCTAACTAAGTTAAACTTTAAAAATTTAGGCTATAAAGTATAGCCGCTGCTATATTAAGGTTTAAAACTAAACTTAAAATATATATATAAATAGCCTAAATAATAAAGTTTAAATATAATATAAACTTTAAACCCTACGACTTATAGTTTAATAACTTAACTAGACTAGATAGGTATCCTTCTATTAGGTTATAAAAGGCAGTAATAATCCCTNAAAATAAATTACGTACGTAATACTTTTAAAAGACCACCTAATTAAATAATACACTACAAAAGCAACAAACCCTTTTAATAACTAAAAATAAATCAATAGCTAATATACGTCTACTATAAACAGCTATAATAGCTAAAGGTAATAAAAAACCAACTGCAACTACGGCCAAAATAATAGCTACTATTATAAAAACTTATAATAAGGATATTATTAGCGTTATAAAGAAGGTCTACTAAAGCCTAAAGAATAAAAAAGTAAAAGAAAGTAACTTAAATTAATTATAAAAGAGAAGATATAGATTAGCTAGGCTAGCTAATAGCTACTAAATAAAGGTTTAATAATAACCTATTATTTTAATTTTAATTAAGTAGTTTATTCTTTATACTTAGGAAAGATTAAAATCTTTATAAATACTATAGTTGTTAAAATATATAAAATAGCTTTTTTAATAATAAAAAAGTTATTATTAATTATTTAAATATATTATTTTTAATTTACTTTAGTTATATTATAAACTTATTATTAATAAACTTTTATTATTTTTTTATTATTATAATAATATTTACTAAATAATATAATTTAAATATTTTTTAACTTTAGTTTTAAAAATAAATAATTTAATATAATATAAAGGTTTATAATTAATATTTTTAAAAATAAAATTATAATATTACTTAGTAATTAAATTATTAAGTTAATAATAAATAATCTTAGGAAAATTAAGTAAAAAAGTTAATAATAAATAAATTAAAAAAGTTAACTAAAAGTAATTTATTAAATATTAAGTAATAGATTTTATAAATAAAATAGTAAATATTATATTTAGGTAAAGTAAAAGTAAAAAAAAAAAAAATTTTTTATAAATAAAAAAAAATTAATAAAAAAATAAAAAAAAAAGTAATTTAAAAGTAAATAAATAAATATTATTATACTTTATTATTAATTAATATTATTTTAAGTAATTATTAATATTAAGTACTTTAAGTATTTATTAATAATATATATATAATTATTAAATATTTTATTTTATTATTAAATATTATATATTAAATTTATATATTAATTTTACTATATTTAAAGTAAAAAAGTTTTTATTATATTATTTATTATATTTAATACTTTATTTTATTTATTATATTAAATATTAATACTTTTTTATAATATATATTTAATAAGTAAGTTTTTAATTTTATAAAATTATTAATTATTATTATTCTCTTTAATATAAAAAGCCTTAATTATATTATATTATAATTTATTAAATGACTTTTTTTTTATAAATATTAGCTTTTATTATATAATAAATATAATAAAGTAAATATATTAATAAAGTAATAGATTAAGTTTAAAAATATATAAGCTTATTTTTTATTAAATAATTAATAATTTAACCTTTTATTACTTATATTTTTATAATTAATTTAATAATTTATATTTATAATATAAATAAAAAAAAATATTTTTTTTTAATAAACTTATATTATTAATAATAAAAATTAAATTATTATTTATATTTAATATTAATAAAGTTTATAAATAATTAAACTTTATATTATTTTATTTATAATAAAAAACTAAAATTATATTATTAACTTTTATTAATAAAGCTAATACCTCCTTAAGTAATATTAGTAATATTTAAAACTAAAATTTTATAATTAGTTTATTTAGTAAATAATTAATAATATTTATAAATATATTATTTAATAATAACTAAATTATTAATAATATAAATAAAATTATTTAAAAATACTAAAAAATAATATTATATAGCTACTTTAATAATAGTATTTATTAACTTTAATTATTTATCTTTTATAAAGTATTATATAGTTATTATAATTAACTTAATTTTAAAAAGTTTAAAAAGTATTATTTAAAAATTACTTAATTATTAATAATCTTAGTTAAATATAATAATAAATAAAAGCCCTTAATTTATTATAAGTTAATATAAAACTATTATTTTAGCTTAATTTATTATAAAGTATATAAAGTAATTAAGTAAAATACTATATTTTTTAAATAATTTATATATAATATTAAAAATATAATTTAATTTATTATAATTTAATTATTTAAATATAAAATTTAATAATAATATTATTAAAAATATAAAATAAAATCTAAGTATTATATTATAAATAAAATTATTTAAAAAGTAATAAATTATAAATTTTCTAATTTTAATTAATAAAACTATTAAAATTACTTATATAAATAATAGTAAATATAAGTTTTAATATACTATTATATATTTAAAAATATAAAGTTAATAAGTTTATATTTAATATATATAATATTAAAGTATTAAGGATTATATATTATTATAATAATTATTTTTATTATTTAATAAAATATATATAATTATTTAGTATTATTATAAATAATATATAAAAGGATTTTATTTTATTATAGTTTAAAAGCTAGCCTTTTATAAAAAAAATACTTTACTATTATTAATTAATAAAATAGCCTATAGTTATTAAATAATTTTAATATATTTAGTATTTTATTAATACCCTTTTATAAATTAATAATAAATATTTAATTATATTATAATTTTTATTAAAAAAAAGATAGTATTAAATATAATAAAATATTTTATAAAGTATTATCTTTAACTACTTAAGTAATATACTTTATATTATTTATATATAAAAGCTTAAATAAAGTATTAAGTAGGATATTTAATTTTTTAAAAATATAAAAAACTTTTAATTTATACTATAATAAAAAAATACTAGTATTAATAATTTATAAATTTATTTTAATAATATTAAATATTAATATTAGCTTTTATTAAATAATTAAGCTTAATACTATATAGTTAGTTAAAACTATTATTAATAATTAAGTATTATAAAATAGTAGTTTATTTTTTACTATAACTTATATTAAGTATATAAATTTTAATTTAATTAATTAATAATTTTTTTTTATAAAATTAAATAATTTACTTTAAAAACTAATATATTAAATAAAACTTTAATTTAATTTATTTATAAATTTATTATTATTAATTATTCTTTTATAATAAAATAAAATTATTTTAAAGCTATACTTTTTTAATATATTAATTTTTATATAAAGTTACCTTATACTATTATAATAAACTAGCTTTAGTATTAAATAATATAATAAATTACTTTAAAAAAGTTTAAATACTATTTATTTATTTAAGTTATCCTTTACGTAAGTTTATATAATAAAATTTTTCTATTTTATTATAAATAAAGTATAATTATTTTATATACCTTTAGCTAAAAATATAATCTTCTTTATTAATAAAAAAGTAACTTTTTAAGTATATAAAAGGATATAATTTTTAATTTAGTTAGTAGCTATATAATACTTTTTTAATTATTTAAATAATTAAGGGTATAATTATTAATAAAAGGCTTTAACCTAAGTATTTATTAATAATAACCCTTTATTATTTACTTAATATTTTAAAAAAATAATAAAATTATATTTTAAAAAAAACTTTTTTAATAATAAATATAATTTTTTTTTTTAAAATAATAAAAATAATTAATATAAATAAAAAATATACTTTTCTAAAAATAATAAAAATATTATAATATTATTAATATATACTTACGTAAATTAATAAAATAAAAAAAACTTATTATTAATTTAATATTAAATATATA
>NW_020209443.1:0-4783 GCF_003025095.1 Trichoderma harzianum CBS 226.95 | reverse complement strand
TAAAGTTATACTTAGCTATAAGCCTAAGATACTTTTCTTACTATATAAAAATATCTATTTCTTTTATAATAAAACTTATAAAATTCTTATAATTAGAATATATAGTAATCTTATACTTATTACTTAATAAATATAATCTCTATTCTTTAAATATTTTAAAAATAGCTATAAGTTTTTAGTTATATATAGAATATTATAATTTAGGGCTATAGAGTTTTTTAAAGAAGAAGGCTACTGGATGTAGTATTCCTTTATCGTCTCATTAACTAAGAACTCCTCTAATTACATAGTTTAAGGCATCCGTTTTAACAATAACGGGCCTCTTAGGGTTATATATTTGTAATACTAGTATACTAGTAATAGCTTCTTAAAGCACTTTAAAAGCTTCTAGGGCCTTCCCTATATATTTAATTAGTTAATTCTTCTTAACCTTATCGTTAGGATCCTTTTTAGTAAGATTTATAAATAGTATTATAATCTTACTATAGTTCCTAATAAACCTTTAGTAGTAATTTACTAGACTAAGGAAGCTTTATACTTCTTTTATAGTTTTAGGGACCTTTTATTCCTTAATAGCTGCTATCTTAGCAGGGTTTATTTTAATTTATTTTAGTAAAATAATATATCTTAAAAAATTAACTTTCTAGATATAAAACTAATATTTCTCTAGTTCTACTAGTAAGTTTACTGCTTACAGTATCTCTAAGACTTAATATATATATTATTTATACTCTTCCAAGGTATTAAAATAAATTAGTATATTATTAAGGTAAATAATAATAAACCTATTAATATATTCCTTAAGGACTTTGTTAATTATTCTTTAGAACGTAGCTAGTGCATTAGTAAGTCCAAAGGGTATAACTAAATATTTAAATAATCCGTAGTATATTTTAAACACCGTTTTCTATTTATCTTCTTCCTTAATTTAAATAAGGTTATAGGCTCCTTTTAGGTTAAGAGCCGTAAACTACTTTACAGTTACTAGCCTATCTCTAATTTTAGAGATTAATAGCAGTAGTATTTAATCTTTAATAGTAATTTTATTAAGTTATTAATAATTAATAATTAGTTACAACTTTCTGTTTTTCTTTAGTATAAATATTATAGGGTATTCTACTAATAAGTTTAAAACTTAGATATATCCTTTTTCTAATTACTTATTTAACTATTCCCTTAGAGTCTTAAGCTCTTTTTTATTAAGGTTATAAATCTTATAAGTCTTAGGTTATTTTCCATTTACTAACTTAATACAGTAGTCCTACTATAAGTATAGTAGTAACCTAGTGTCTAATATTACCTTATATAGTTTTTAGAACTTCTTATACTAATAAGGTATTTTAGCAAAAGTATTATTAAGTTCTCTTAATTCCTCCTTTTCTTATACCTTACTTAGTACTTTATTAAGTACTACTAGCTTATCTTTAAATTATATTATAATTTTATTAATATAAATATATTCTACTTTCTTATATTATTTATTATATTATAGTAGTATTAGTAATTTATTTTCTTTAAACCTAACTGTTTTCGTTTTTTTTATAATTAGCATAAAAAATTCCAGTTCTTCTAGTAGCATAGCTTCGCCTTTTTATTCTTTCTAGTATAATTAATATTTAGGTATATCCTTAATATCCTAATAAACCTTCTTAGTCTTCTATTAAATAATAGGGTTATTATTAAATAACTAAGGATAACCTAAAAGGATATTATTTTTTAGTATATCTAAAATACTAAATTAAATATTATAGGTATTCCTATTAATAATTACGGGGAGATAATTAGTCTTATATTTAATAAGTCCTTCTTCTACTTCTACTCCTATAACGCTTATAATTTATAGCGCTTATTCTTTTTATTAAACAGGGATTTATAATTTCTTAATTAGTTATAGTAAAATTAAATTATAATCTGCTCCGCTGTTAATATACGCAGTAACGGTACTATTATTAAGTTACGTATTTACTCTAAGTTTCTTTATTCTAATTGTTTTAACTATATTAATTTATATATCCTTTTTCCAGTTAGGATTATAGTTATCTTTAATAATAATATTAAGATCTTTACTTATCTATCGTCATTTTTATTATTATTAAAGTTTTCGGCACTATTAGCATTTATTAGTATTAATCTTATTAATATAATATTTATAGAAGCGTTTAATATCCTTTTTATAGGTATTACCCTTATCGTAGGTCTTAAAGTTAAATCTGTTATAGTATAACCAGTATCGGAGTTAAATATATTTTTCTTTTTCTTTACAATACTTTTTATAATATTTATCCTTACATTACAGGGGGTTATTTTTAGAACAAGCTTCCCTTTATATATACTATTCTTCAACCTTATAGTTAAGGTATTATCTATATCCTTAGTTAAAGCACTAATCTAAATCAATTTCTATATAAATTTTATTATATAAATTTCTATATTAGATCTAAAGGTACTAATTATAAATCTTTTATTCCTAGTGTTTTTTATAAAATATTTTATAATATTATTTCATTATTAAATACCTATAGTCTTTTGTAAATAGGGTATTATATATAAGCTGTATTTCTTCTTATTTAAGGAATTAATCTTTAGTTATAATAAAGTAGTAAGGATCTACGCTAGCGCGCTCCATTAACCTGTTATTACTTAGCGCTTATCGCTGGGTAATTCTATACTATTTAAGTATCTATTAGAATTTACTTAGGTCTTATTCTTAAGTTCCTTCTGAACCGTAGTTAAAAGGTTCCTATTTACAGGGGTAATTTAGTCCTTAGGGGTTTTATAATCTATAGTTTTTATATAGTTCTGTAATATTAAGGTTAGTATAACCTATCTTTTATCCAGGTTCTTCCTTTTATTTATAAATAAAAGCATTTACTTATTCCTTTTTTATAGGTAAAACGTTAAAGGCTTTATCTTATACTTCCTTATATTTATCCTAAGTTATATTAACGTTTTCTAAGGTAGTAATAGCTATAGGTATATTATTAATAGCCTAGTTGATTATTTATTAATTAACTTCTTTAGATATTATAGTATTAACTATAATATATTTTAGCTGCTTTTTCTTAGGTACTTTAGAATACTAGTTTAATATTTCTTTTTCCTTTTTATATATAAGGCATTACTTATTATAATACTTAGTTTAATTAAGCAGGTTATAGGGTACTATTTTAATAGTATTAACTTAGACCTTATTAACCTTTTTATTATTATTAAACTTCTTAAAATTATCAGGTCTCTTATACTTCTTCCAGCAGTCCTTCTCTTTATAGCCTATTTTACTACAGTAGTTACATTTACCTATAAACTTACAAATATTAATAATATCTAGATTTATAAATCCTGGTTTTTTATTATTATATAAAGCTATATTACGCTTCCTTCCTTAGTTAATATATTATTAGGAGTTTTATTTAAGTTATTAAAAATTCTTATATTTTTCCTCTTTTTTTTTTTACTCCCTTTCCCAAAGGTAATTATTAATACTAATTACTATTTAAGTATAATTAATAAAGCTTACTATCTTCTTATTAACTTTATATAACTTATCCTTAACTAAGGGTTTAAGGCTTATATAATACGCTTCCTTCTTACTATCCTTAGTTTAATTAACCTTAGTAAGGAGTTATATAAACGTAGTTATATACTTAAAGCATTATTTTTTTTATTTAATAAATCAAAGTTCTTATTCTACTTCCTATTCCTTGTTTAAGGTTTTAAATAATTTCTTAAGTTAATTACAGAAGTATTAGTAGGACGTAAAGACTTCTTAAGTTTAAGTCTTTTATTTACTTAAAGTATTTTTCTTAAAGTCTTATATAATAGGTTATAATTATTCTTCGGCTACTTTAGTAAGGTAAGTAATAGCAAAGATTATTTTATTTTCATTATCTTCTAAGGTATTTAAAAAATATCTAAAGTAAATATTAAGTTTAGTAAAATACTTTTCTATATTCTTAGGTTCTCTATTATAAAGATCAGGGCGCTTAAGTTAAAAAATCTTTCCTTTTTCCTTTTTTTTAGCTTTAAGTTTAGTAATTTCTTCCTTAAGAGCTAAAATCTTAGCCTACTATTACTCCTAAGAAAGTTATAGTTAAAGTTAAGGATCTTTATTAGCTATTTTAACTTTAAATACTTCTTTAAATTCTATATTACTATCTTTGTAACTTAAGGTAATACTTTCTTAATCTATTCCAACGTTTAATATATAGAATTTAACTATTTAGTATTCTTATAATAATATTACCTATAGTCTAAGGTAACCTCTGAACAAAAGTTATAAATATATAATAAGCTAAGCTCTTATAGTATTAGTATAAAAGGAATTCCTAAGGGATAAACCTTATACTAGGTTTATATTAATAAATAGGCTAGGCTAGACTAGTAAGTAATTAATAAAGATAAGGGGGTTTATTTATATAACTAGTAGATAATACTTTATAAATATAATTAAGCATTATTCTATATTTACAACTGGCTATCTAAACTATTTTAAACAAGTATATAAATAAAACTTATATATCTAGTTATACTAGGTAAGGTCGTTTATAATTGTATTAACTATAGACAACTTAAATCGTATATAGTTGTATTAACTTAAAACGACTTTAATCCCATTAGTTAGATCATCCGGAGTTAAACCAGGTATTGCCTACCCAGGAGGCCCATTATTACAACTATACGTATTAGGTCGTAACAAATTAACTATATATTATAAAACTACGTAGATTATTTTATTATTATATACCTTAATAATATCCTTATTTACTTTAAAAACTTAAAAAAA
>NW_020209442.1:0-4790 GCF_003025095.1 Trichoderma harzianum CBS 226.95 | reverse complement strand
TAAAATTAATTTATTAAAAATATAATAAAGCCTATTTTAAAAATACTTATATTATACTTAATTATATAAAGTATAAAAATTAATAATATATAATAAAGTATTATAATAACTTTATAAATAAAAAAGAATTTACTAAAGTAAACTTTATTTTAATTATAAAAAAAATATAAGGATATAATAAAAATATTTTTACTTTATTAATACTTATTATTATAGTTAAAAAGTAAAACCCTACTTTTAAATAATAAATTAAAATAAAAATTAAAAATAAATAAATAAAAGTAATTTTTATTTTAAATAAAAGTAGTAATATTAATATAATATATTAGTAATTTATATAATTAAAAAATATTGTATTATATAAAATAAACCTTACTTTATTTATAAAAAATTATAAAAGTAATATTTATAAAAAAATAATAAAGTTATATAAAATAATAAATAATTAAAAAGTAATAAAAAAGGTTTAAGTTTTTTTTTTTATTATAGTAAACTTAAATTTAAGTATACTACTAAGGAAATTATAATATAAATTACTAAATATTTTTTTAAACTTTAAAAATAAAATATAATATTATTATATTTTTACTAAAAACTTTAAAATTATAACTTTAAAAAAATAAATTTATAAATAAAATAAAAAAGCTAAAGTATAAATAATTTTAATATAAAAAAAGCTAATAAAAAATAAAAATTTAAAAATAAAATATACTTAATATTTACTTTACTTACATAAAAAACCTAAATAAATATTAAAAAATAATAATAAAGAAAAAATAAAAGAATTTTTTTTTAAATATTATAAATATATAAAAATTTTTAATAAAAAAACTATAGCTAAACTTATACTTTTTAATAAATTAATATATATAATAAACCTTAAACTTAAAATAATATTTTTATAAAACTTAATTTACTTTTTTATAAATAATAAATTAAAAATCTTTAAAAAATACTTTTATAAAGTAAAATAAAAAAAATAAATTAAATAATTAAGTAATTTTATAAATACTTTAATACTTTTTATACTTAAGAAAAAAAGTAAACTATACTTTTACATTAACTATTATATATTAAACTAAATTANTTATAAAAACTAAGCTTTATTATTATTAATTTATAAAATTTTAAATAAATTAAAAAAAGTAAAAATATATATAAAACTTAATTTTAAAAATATATATTATTAAATTTATATTTATAAAAAAAATAAATAAAAAATAATATTTTACTATTACTATAATTACTTTAAATACTAAGTAATACTTTTTAAGTTAATAAATACCTCTATTACTTTTTAAAGTTATATTAACTAAGTACTATATAAATTAATAAATTATACTTATATTATATACTTTAATAATATTTTAATATATAATAATAATTTTATAAAATACTAAAAGTATATTTAATAAGTCTTTAATAAATTAATAAAATATAACTTATATATTAATCTTTAAAAATATAAATTTTATATAAATATAGTTTTTTATTTAAAGTTTATAATTAACTTAAAAAAAATTTATATAAAGTATAATTATATTAAGGCTATTAAAGTATAATTAATTTTTTAAAATATAATAAAAATTTTATTATTTTTAAAATTTATAAATTTCTACTAAAGGTTTATTAAAAAGTATAATAAAATTATAACCTTATTAATAAATATAATTTATAAAAAAAATAAAAAGAATTTTTTACTAAAATAAAATAAAAAAGTAGTATTTAAATAGCTAAAGTAAAAGTTTTTTAAAATATTAGTTTTAATATATTTTAATTTAAAAGTTAAGTTATAAATTAAAATTAATACTTTAAACTTTATAATTAATATTATTTTATTATAATTATAAAAAAATAATTAATACTTTATTATATATTTATTATAAAAGCTTAATAAACTTAAATAAAATTATATTATACTTAATATTAAAATATTAATTATTATAAAAGTATTTTAAATATAGTAGTACTATATAATATATATAAACTACTTTATATAAATTTTAATAAATTATTTAAATTATAATTATTTTATAAAAAAAAAAGCTATTTAATAAGTAAGTATTATAATTAAGGAAGCTATTACTTTTTAACTTTATTATTAAATATAAACTTAAAAAAGCTAACCCTATAGATAAATTATTTTAAAAAGTAGATCTTAAAAATTAAAAAGTAAAAAAAAAACTAAGTTATAATTACTTATTAAACTTCTTAAGGAGATTTAAAAATAAATAATAAATAAAAATTAAAATAGTTAAACTAAATAAAACCTTAAATAATTATATACCCTAAGGTTTTTATTTTAACTTAAAATTAAGGTTATATTTTAATTTAATTTACTAAGTTAAAAGAGTTTTAATTATAAAGTAAATAGCTTACCTTTAGTATATATTTTTATAAATTTTAACTATAATTTAGTAAATAATTTAAAAAAGTATTACTATAATATTATTAAAAGTTTAATAAATATTTTTTAAAGTATTACTTTAAGTATAAAAAAAGAATATTTTAATTATAAAATTATTATAAAAAAAATAAAAAAAAAATAATTATAAATAAGTAAAAGTTATATAATTAATTTATAAAAAATAATTAACTATTTTATTATAAAAAATAAACCTTTATACTTTTAAAAATATAAATTAAGGTTTTAATATTATTTTATAATACTTTTATAGTAAAGTACTAAAGGATTAAAAAAACCCTTATATAAATTATAAATATTTACTTTTAATAAAGTATAAAATAAAATATAAAAAATTATATTAATATATATATAGTTTACTAAATAATAAAGGTAATATAATACTTACTATATAGTAAATTTATAATATTACTAATATTATTAAAACCTTAAAAGAAAATCTTAATAGATTTTATTATTAAGCTACTAAAGGTTAAGTATAAAAAATATAAATATAATACTATTTTAGTTATTATAAATTAATTTATAAAATATATATTATATATTTTATACTTAAAGAATATTAATAATAAAAAACTTATAAATAAATTCCTATACTATATATTTTACTTATATAAAATACTATAAAAAATTATATTAAATTATAAGTTAATATTTACTAATATATTTTAGTAAAGCTTTTATTATTTACTAAAATATAAATAGTAACTTAGTATTATATTTTACCCTTAAATAAATAATTAAACTAAAAGGTAAAATTAAAACTTAAAATATTACTTTTAAATATTTTATAATAAAAACTAAATAAATTAAATATATAAGCTTTTTTTAGTAAAATTTACTTATAATATAGTATAATATTAAGTAATTTATAAAACTTTTATATTACTATTTTATAAATTTTAACTAAAGGCTTTATTAATTAATTAAATTTAACTACTATATATAAATAATAATACTATTATATAAATTTAAAAAATATAAAATATATATAAAGTAATTATATAAATACTATAGAAAGTTAGTAAATTTTATTAAAGGTAGTATAATAAAAGCTATATAAAGAAGAAATTTAAAATTAGTAACTAGGTTTTTATCTTAATAAAGTATTTAAACTTATAAAAATTAATTTATAAATTTACTAAAAAGTTTATAAAATTATACTAAATTAAATATATTATAAATACCAGTAGCCTTATATACTAATTATAACTTTTATTATTAATTAAAATTTATAATATTTTTAATATTATAAACTTTAAAGAATTTAAAAGTTATAATAGTATATTAATAAAACTATTAAATTACTTTTTTATATTAAATATAATATATAAAG
Organism: Trichoderma harzianum CBS 226.95; assembly: GCF_003025095.1. Classification (NCBI taxonomy): domain Eukaryota; kingdom Fungi; phylum Ascomycota; class Sordariomycetes; order Hypocreales; family Hypocreaceae; genus Trichoderma; species Trichoderma harzianum. Next base: position 1,029 of record NW_020209442.1, on the reverse strand, counting down.
TTAAGAAGATTATTTTTTATTAATATAATAATAAAAGGTAATTATACTATATTAAATAAAAAAGGTACTTTAATAAAAAAAATACTTAAAAATATTATAGATTTTAATTAATAATAAAAACTATAACTAATATATAAGGCTACTATTACCTATAATATATTTAATCTAGTATAATTCTATAAACTTTTTAATAAATTTATAAGTTAATTTTTATAAATTTAAATACTTTATTAAAATAAAAACCTAGTTACTAATTTTAAACTTTTTCTTTATATAACCTTTATTATATTATTTTTAATAAAATTTACTAACTTCCTATAGTATTTATATAATTACTTTATATATATTTTATATTTTTTAAACTTATATAATAATATTATTATTTATATATAATAATTAAATTTAACTAATTAATAAAGTCTTTAGTTAAAACTTATAAAGTAGTAATATAAAAGTCTTATAAATTACTAAATATTATATTATATTATAGGTAAATTTTATTAAAGGAAACTTATATATTTAATTTATTTAATCTTTATTATAAAATACCTAAAGGTAATATTTTAAATTTTAATTTTACCTTTTAGTTTAATTATTTATTTAAGGGTAAAATATAATACTAAATTACTACTTATATTTTAATAAATAGCAGAAGCTTTATTAAAATATATTAATAAATACTAACCTATAATTTAATATATTTTTTATAGTATTTTATATAAGTAAAATATATAATATAAGAATTTATTTATAAATCCCTTATTACTAATATTTTTTAAGTATAAAATATATAATATATACTTTATAAATTAATTTATAATAATTAAAATAATATTATACTTATACTTTTTATACTTAACCTTTAGTAATTTAATAATAAAATTTATTAAAATCTTTTTTTTAAAGTTTTAATAATATTAGTAATATTATAAACTTACTATATAATAAATATTATTTTACTTTTATTATTTAATAAATTATATATATATTAATATAATTTTTTATATTTTATTTTATATTTTACTAAAA
>NW_020209441.1:0-4822 GCF_003025095.1 Trichoderma harzianum CBS 226.95 | reverse complement strand
ATATATAAGTTTACTTTATATTACTTATTAAAATACTTAAATAGCTAGTTATTATTAATACTATAGTAATTAGATTAAATATTTAAATACTTTATCTATAGTTAATAATAAAATTATTTATTTACTAACCTAACTACTTTACTAATATAAACCCTAGAACTATTCTAAGGTTTATCCTTTAGAAATAGCTAACTTATACTAACTTATAGGACCTAGTTTATTATATAATAATAACTTTTATTTAAATAATTACCTTAAACCTATAAGTAATAAAATACTAAGAACTTAGTAGTTTATAAGTTTTAAAGTTTTAAATAATAATATTAATTATAAAAGTAAAGCTTAAAGTAACTATAATAGTAATATTAAGCTTAAAAATATACTAGCTAAAAATATAGCTAATTAAGTTAATTATAATAAACTAAAGGCTAAGTTTAAAGCTCTTAAGATATAGCTTTAGGACTTTTAAAATAGAAAAAAAGACAAAAGTAAGGTTTTTAAATTAATAAAGCTTAAACCTTTTAATAAAGATTTATATAAAATAAATAAACTTTTTTTTAAAATTTATAATTTATTTTAAATATTTTTTTTATATTTTAAAAAATAATAAAAATAAAATTATTTTTATAAGCAGCTATTTTATAAAAAATATTAAAATATAATTCTAACCTATTATATAGAATTATAAAAAAGGAAAAATTAATTTAAAAAAGCTTAAAACGTAAATTAAAGAAATTTATATTAAGTATATAAAATTTTAAAAGTAATTTAAAAAGTCCTTTAATACTATAAATAAATAATAAAAAACTAAGTAAGAACTTTATTTTATTATTTAAAAAAGACCACTAAGTAAGTATACTTTAACTTTTTTATATTTATTAACTAAAGTTAATTAAATTAAGGAAATAAAAAAGAAGGTTTATTATAATAATATAAAACCTAAAGTTAAAGATAAACCTTTTAAAATTAATTATAAAAAAATAACTTTTATTAATTATACTAAAAGAATTATTAAAATTAATGATTATAATTAAAAATAATAAAAAAAATAAAAGTAAAAAAAAAATAAAAACTTTTATATTATTTAACTAAAGTAAACTTAAAAATACTAAGCTAATTAAAGAAAAAAGTAAAATAATTATATTACTTTTTTTAATAATAAATAGCTAAGATTAATAAACCTTAGTATTATTAAAGTATAATAAAAAAAGGTAAATATTATAATTATAAAAAAAAATATATATATATAAAAATATTATTAAACCCCTAAGAAAAATAGTAATAAAAAATTTATACTTATTTTAAAACTTAAGGAGAACTAAATTATTAATATTATAAAACCTTTAGTAAATTATAATATACTATACTTTTTAATATACTATAATAATAACTACTAGACTTATTATAATAATAAATAAAAATTAAAATAATACCCTAAGGGGTATATATAAACCTTAAATATACTTAAAAAGATTATTTAAATATACTTAGAAAAAAATAAAATAGTAAAATAAAATATAATATCCTTAATATAATATAATCTTTATAAAGGGATAACTTAGGAATAAATTAATAACCTTAAGAAATATATATATAATTAATATAAGTTAGTAAAACCTAAAAGTATTTACTACCCCTGTAAAATAACTATAGTAAATTAAAAATAATATAGAAATTAATATAAAATTTAAAGTATTATTAAAAAAAACTAATACTATAACGAAATTATATAATAAAAAGAACTTAAGGATTAATAAAAACTCCTTAAATAATAAAAATAAATTAAATAAATTAATTTAAATACTACCTATAACTAAATTTAATTACTTAAAAATTAGTTTTAATAATATATTAAGATTAACGTAAATAAATATTTAATAACTAAAGTATTAAAATTAACTACCTACTTTATTAATAATATTTTACTTATAGATTAATATAATAAAGTTAATATTATTAACTATAAGCTACTACTATATAAATAATATATTATAATTAAACTTTAGGAATAATATAAAAACTATAGGGTTATAAAATATAAATAAAAAGAATTTATACTTTATAATAAAAATTATTATAAAAAACATTAGTATTAATACTAAGCTTTTATATATATTACCTATAACTTAAAATAGTAAGAATTTAACTTTATAAAGTATAATAATAATAATAAATTATAAAGAATTAACTAAAATAACCTTTAGAAATACTATAAGCTTACTACTAAATATATACTTAAGCTTAAATATACTTAATATAAATACTATAATATTTAAACTAAAAAACTAAGATAAATTACCTTAGACTTAAATAATATTAATATTAACCTTTATAATAATAATTATTATAATAGTATTAATAATATAATTTATTATAATTTAAATACTTTTATAAAAAAGAAAACTATAAAAATTTTAAATATTAAGTACCTTAAAAAGATATCTAATTATAATTTATATAAACTCTAAAGCTATAATAAGTTATATTATACCTTAATTAATTAATTATTTATAGTTAAATAATTATAAAAAAGACAAATTATATACCTTTATAAATATTAAAAAATAATAATTTATTTATACTAATAAAATTATTAATTATAAAATGAATTAGTTTATAATTTAGTTTAGTAAAATTAAAAATACTTTTAGTTTTAATATTATAAATATTATAAAATATAATATATTTTTAAAATATAATTAACTTAAGTTATATAACCTTAATATTAACTAAATTAAAGGCTAGGTAAAATAATAAACTTACCTTAAATTAATTAATTTTAAAAATATACTATAACTAAATTAAAAAGATTAATAAAATATTATAATATCCTTAATAATAAAATTAGTAACCCTTGTATTAAATAAAAAAATATAAAAATATATAAAAAAAAAAAGAAATTATAAAATAAATATAATTTAAGAAGCTAAAAAAGCCTTTAAAAATAGTTAAATATATTAAAAAACCTAAAAAGAAATAGCTTAAGTTTTTAAACTTAATTATATAAAAAGTTAAGAAATTATACGACTAAAACTAATAAATACTAAAGTATTTAAAAAATATATTAATAAACCTTTAGTATATATTAGTTTTTAATAAAAATTTTAATACTAAACTATTAAAATATAGCTAATAGAATTATAAAATTAAACCTATAAATAATAAAGTTTTAATATTTAATAAAATCTATAATCTAAGTATTATTAAACTTAAGATACTTAATAAATAAATTAAAGATTAATTAAAAAAGGGTTATATTTAACTTTTTAAATCCTTAGTAAAATATACAATTATATTTATACTTAAAAAAAATAATAAACTTTAATTTATTATAAACTATTAATAATTAAATATAATAATTAAGAAAAATATTATACTATTATTATTAATTTTAGAAATTAAAAACTAATTTATAAAAGTTAAAATCTTTACTTTATTAAATTTTAAAAAAGTATATAACTTTATTTAAATTAAAAAAGGTAATAAATAGAAAACTGCTTTTTATATATAATATAAACTTTATAAATATTAAGTAATACCTTTTAAATTTATAAATACCTTAGTATTTTTTTAAAAAATAATTAACTATATATTATAAAACTATATAAATTATTTTATTATCATATACCTTAATAATATTTTTATTTACTTTAAAAATTTAAAAAAATTTAAGGAATATATTAAAAAAGTATTATAAATACTTTAAAATAATAAATTCTTAGTAAAACCTAAAAAATATAACTTTTATATATAAAAATTTATATTCCTAAGATATATTATTACCTTAGGCAAAGTTTAAATAAACCTTAAGAAACTTAAGGTAATTAATAATTAAAAACTATTATAAAATATTAAATAAGTATAAAGCTTTTTAAAATTTATTAAGTATTATTAATACTTTATTAAAAACTTTTTAAAAATTACTATACTACTTATAAATTTAATAAAAAAGAATATTAAATTTAAACTTATATAAAATACTTTAATAACCTTTAAATACCTTAAATAAACTTTTACTAATATACTAATATTTATAATATTTAACCTAAATAAACCTATTATAATTAAAATTAATACCTTAGATTATATAATTAGTAAAGTACTTAGCTAATTAAATAAAAAAAGGAAACTTAGGCCTATTACTTACTTCTTTAAAAAACTATATAAATTAAAATTTAAATACCTAATTTATAATAAAAAGTTTATAATTATATACTAAGTACTTAGTAAATAATATTAAAAATACTATTATAAAAAAATTTAATTTTTAATAATAATCTTTATAAATTATTAAAATATTATTTACTTTATAATAATAAAAAAATTATTTTATAAATAAGTTAAATACTATAAATAATTTTTTAAATTTAAGTTTATTATTAAATACTATAGTAAATTAAATAATAAATAAGCTAATATACTTAGTAAATACTTAAACTACTTTTAAAAAATCTTAGAAGTTAAGGCTTAAATACTAAAGAAAAACTAATATAAAAACTTAATTATTTAATTAATTAATACTTTATACTAAATTAAAATAAATAACTTAATTATTAATAATATAAAGAAATATATTAAAAACTAAGAAAATAAATAATACTTAAAAAGTATTTTTATAAATATTAAATACCTAATACTAAATAAACTTATTTAAGTATTAAAAGATTTATAAAGTAAAGTAATAAAATTAATTTATATTTATAAACTTAATAAATACTATAAAATTAAAAAAAACTATATAGTAAATTATATAATACTTTAAATTTAAAAATATTAAAAAATAAATATAAAAGGTTATATTAAAATATATAATATATAAATA
>NW_020209440.1:0-4824 GCF_003025095.1 Trichoderma harzianum CBS 226.95 | reverse complement strand
ATTTATAAAATTTTAAATAAACTAAAGGAAGTAAAAGTATATATAAAACTTAATTTTAAAAATATATATTATTAAATTTATATTTATAAAGAAAAAAAAAAATATTTTACTACTATTATAATTACTTTAAATACTAAGTAATACTTTTTAAGTTAATAAATACTTTTACTACTTTTTAAAGTTATATTAATTAAGTATTATATAAATTAGTAAATTATACTTATATTATATACTTTAATAATATTTTAATATATAATAGTAATTTTATAAAGTATTAGAAGTATATTTAATAAGTTTTTAATAAATTAATAAAATATAATTTATATATTAATTTATAAAAGTATAAATTTTATATAAATATAATCTTTTATTTAAGGTTTATAATTAATTTAAAGGGAATTTATATAAAATATAATTATATTAAGGTTATTAAAATATAATTAATTTTTTAAAATATAATAAAAATTCTATTATTCCTAGGATTTATAAATTTCTACTAAAGGTTTATTAAAGAATATAATAAAATTATAGCTTTATTAATAAATATAATTTATAAAAAAAATAAAAAAAACTTTTTACTAAAATAAAATAAAAAAGTAATATTTAAATAGCTAAAGTAAAAGCTTTTTAAAGTATTAGTTTTAGTATATTTTAATTTAAAAACTAAGTTATAAATTAAAACTAATATTTTAAATTTTATAATTAATATTATTTTATTATAATTATAAAAAAATAGTTAATACTTTATTCTATATTTATTATAAAAGCTTAATAAGCTTAAATAAAATTATATTATATTTAATATTAAAATACTAATTATTATAAAAGTATTTTAAATATAGTAATATTATATAGTATATATAAATTACTTTATATAAATCTTAATAAATTATTTAAATTATAATTATTTTATAAAAAAGAAAAAACTATTTAATAAGTAAATATTATAATTAAGGAAGCTATTACTTTTTAACTTTATTATTAAATATAAACTTAAAAAGGTTAACCTTATAGATAAATTATTTTAAAAAGTAGATCTTAAGGATTAAAAAGTAAAAAAAAAACTAAGTTATAATTACTTATTAAATTTCCTAAGGAGATTTAAAAATAAATAATAAATAAAAGCTAAAATAATTAAATTAAATAAAACTTTAGATAATTATATACTTTAAGGTCTTTATTTTAACTTAAAATTAAAGTTATATCTTAATTTAATTTACTAAATTAAAAAAATTTTAATTATTAAGTAAATAACGTACCTTTAGTATATATTTTTATAAATTTTAACTATAATTAAATAAGTAGTTTAAAGAAGTATTATTATAATATTATTAAAAGTTTAATAAATACTTTTTAAAGTACTACTTTAAATATAAAAGGAGAATACTTTAATTATAAAATTATTATAAAAAAAAGTAAAAAAAGAAATAATTATAAATAAATAAAAATTATATAATTAATTTATAAAAAATAATTAACTACTTTATTATAAAAAATAAACCTTTATACCTTTAGAAATATAAACTAAGGTTTTAATATTATTTTATAATAATTTTATAATAAAGTATTAAAAAGTTAAAAAAACCCTTATATAAGTTATAAATATTTACTTTTAGTAAAGTATAAAATAAAATATAAAAAATTATATTAATATATATATAATTTACTAAATAATAAAAGTAAAATAATACTTACTATATAATAAACTTATAATATTATTAATATTATTAAAACTTTAGAAAAAATTTTTAATAGATTTTATTATTAAGCTACTAAAGGTTAAGTATAAAAAGTATAATTATAATACTATTTTAGTTATTATAAATTAATTTATAAAGTATATACTATATATTTTATATTTAAAAAATATTAATAGTAAAAGATTTATAAATAAGTTCCTATACTATATATTTTACTTATATAAAATATTATAAAGAATTATATTAAATTATAAATTAGTATTTATTAATATATTTTAGTTAAGCTTCTACTACTAATTAAAATATAAATAGTAATTTAGTATTATATTTTACCCTTAAATAAATAATTAAACTAAAAAGTAAAATTAAAACTTAAAATATTACCTTTAGGTATTTTATAATAAAGATTAAATAAATTAAATATATAAGCTTTCTTTAGTAAAATTTACTTATAATATAATATCATATTTAATAATTTATAAAACTTTTATATTACTACTTTATAAATTTTAACTAAAGGCCTTATTAATTAATTAAATTTAATTACTATATATAAATAATAATACTATTATATAAGTTTAAAAAATATAAAATATATATAAAATAGCTATATAAATATTATAAAAAGCTAGTAAATTTTACTAAAAGTAATATAATAAAAATTATATAAAGATAAAGTTTAAAGTTAGTAATTAAGTTTTTATTTTAATAAAGTATTTAAACTTATAAAAACTAATTTATAAATTTATTAAAAAGTTTATAAAATTATATTAAATTAAATATATTATAAGTAATAGTAGCTTTATATATTAATTATAGCTTTTATTATTAATTAAAATCTATAATATTTTTAATATTATAAATCTTAAGGAATTTAAAAACTATAATAATATATTAATAAAATTATTAAATTACCTTTTTATACTAAATATAATATATAAAGTTAAGAAGATTCTTTTTTATTAATATAATAGTAAAAGGTAATTATACTATATTAAATAAAAAAAGTACTTTAATAACGAAAATACTTAAATAAAGAAATTTAATTTTATAAATAAAATAATATTATAAAAATATAAAATTATATTTATAAAATTATAAAATTAATTATATAATAATTATATATAAGTACTTTTATATATAAGGAATACTATTAAATACTTTAATAAATACCTAACTAAAAGGTTAAATAATAACTTTAATATAATAATAGCTATATAAATACTAACTTAAATATATATTACTATAGTAAAACTATAATATAAATATAATCTTTAAAAGTAAAATATTAATATTAATACTAATATAATTACTAATATAAGTACTTTAATATTAGAATTATTAATAGTTTAGGAGTATAAATAGTAATTGTAATAATAGTATTATAGTAGGTATAAGGTAATAAATATATAACCTAAAGGTAGAAATATTAATATAATATTATAAAGCTAAAAGTAATATTAAAATAGTAAAGTAAATAATATAAAAAAAAAAGTATTAGTAAAAAAGAATAGTAATATAAAACTAAAATAAAGTAATAGAATATATATAATAACTTTATATTTTATAAGTAAATTTCTATAGTTAATTATAAATTTATATAGTAATAAGTAAATTCTAAAGTATTTTTTATTTTTAATACTAATATAAAATTAAATATAGTAAATTAAATAAATAAATAATATAAATATATAATAATAAGCTTATAAATCTATTATAAAAAAGTAATTATTATTACTTACTACTTATATTAGTAATATACTTTTTATTATTAATATTATTACCTTTAGTAAAAGAAGGTATATTTATAATACTACCTTAAGCTAATATTATAATAGTATTAATATTATAAATAACTATTAAAAAAAGTATAGCCTTAAATATAGTATTTTTAAGAATAGAAGTAGTAAAATAAAGAATAATAACGCTAGTTTATAAAGCCTTACTTTAAAAAATAGTTAAAAATAAAAAGAAGTAATTATAAATATTTAATATATTTATAAAAGAAAATACCTTTTAAAATAAAATTAAAAATAATTAATATAAAGAAAAAGGGATATTTACTAATTAAGCTATTATTATTATAATTATATATAATAAATTTATAATATTTAGCTAAATATAAAACTATAAATTTAAGTATAGGTTTTAATATTAACTTATTAATAAAAAAGTAAAAAAAGTATTATATATTAAACTAATAATCTTTAACTTATAAATATAAAATTATAAAAGCTTTTTTTATATTAAAAATTATAAACTAATAAATAATCTTTATATAAATTAATATTAAATAAATAATAATAAAAAGAATACCTTATACTAAGGAATTATAAAAATATTTACTATATTTCCTAGGCTATTATAATATAAAAATTAAAAATAGAAAAGTAACTTTTATAATTAAACTAATAATATTAATATTTACTTAAACTATTTAAAGAATTTATTAATTTATTATAGTAAAAAAGTAACTAGGAAATATACTTTAAATATTAAAGTATATAACTAAGGAAAAAGGTTTTTTACTATTTTTATTTAGCTTATTAATATAAAAAGTAAAGTTATAAAAATACTTATAATATAATAATTTATAACTATTATAAGTTAATAAAAAAATAAAAGTAGTAATATAATATTTATAACTTAAAAATAGTAATATTTACTAAAGTAAAAATAAAAAAAGGAAAAAATAGCTTAATAACCTTACTAATATTAAAATTATTTTTATTTAGTATTTAAAAAATATAAATATACTTACGCTTTAGGGTTTAATAAGTAAGTTACTTAAGGATAATATAAATATATATATTTAAGGCTTTAGTAGTATTTTTAAAATATTATAAAATTAAAGTTAAAGCTAAAATATTAATTAAAAAAAAGCTACTATAAAAAGTTAAAAACTACTTATTAAGTACTTATTACTTTATAACTTTATACTTATTATTTTTTTAATAAAGTATAATAATAAATTTAATAAACTAAATAAAATTAAAATTAGTAAAAATAAAAAAAATTTAAAAAAATACTTAGCTATAAAAATATTAAAAAAGTATTATAAAAAAGAAAAATAATATTAACCTTAATATTATAAAGTAATAAAAAAAAAAAAAAAAAAAAAAAA
>NW_020209439.1:0-4837 GCF_003025095.1 Trichoderma harzianum CBS 226.95 | reverse complement strand
TTTTTTATTAAGTTTATTAACTAAGATTTTATTAAGTTAATATATATTTTAAATAAGTATAAAAAGTTTTAAATTTTTAAATAAGGAAATATTAAGTAAGTTTATTATAATAATATTACTATTATTTTTAATTATAAATATACTAAAATTAATAATTAAGGTTTTAAAAGCTACTTTAACTTTAAGTATAATAATTTATATTACTTAAAGGTATTTAATATTTTTTTAAATAAAAGTTATTAATATATAATATCTTAACTTAATATTTATAAAGTATAAAGTAAATTTTTAAAGTAATAAACTAAGGTTAATTAATTTATATTAGTAAAAAAAATAAAAAGTAGTTTTAAGTAAATATAATTATAAAGTAAGTAAAATATAATAAAAATTTAGTTTATATTTAATTTTAATACTTTATTAATATTTATTTATTTAAGTTATTTAAAAAGTATAAAGAATTAAATTTTATATATTTAGTTATTTTTAATAGCTTACTTTTAAAATTATAAACTTAAGTATAAAATTACTATTTTATAAGTAATTTATTTAAAATAGTTTATAATAAACTTATTACTTTTATATTAATTAGTTCTTTAAGTAAAGTATTCTTCTATAGTATATTCCTAATATACTTTATCTTAGGTTAAGTTATAATAAAAAGTAAAAAAAAGTAACTTAAATTAATTATAAAAAGGAAAATATAAATTAGCTAGGCTATTATTAAGTAAAAGAATTAGTAAAATATTAGTTAATAATTACTAAATAAAGGTTTAATAGTAATTTATTATTTTAATTTTAATTAAGTAGTTTATTCTTTATACTTAGGAGAGATTAAATATTATAATTATAAAAAAAATATATAAAGAAATATTATTAAACTTTTAAAAAAAAATAGAAAATTTATATTTATTCTAAAACTTAAAAAAAACCAAGTAATTAATATTATAAAACCCTTAGTAAATTATAATATATTATACTTTGTAATATATTATAATAATAAATACTAAATATACCTTAGTAATAAATAAAGTTTAAAATAGTATTTTAAAAAACCAAGGAAATATATATAAACCTTAAATATACTTAAAAAAGTTACCTAAGAAGACCTTAGCTATATTAAGTAATTTATTTAATAAAACCTTAATAAAAAAAAATAAAATAATAAATTTAGAAATAAGGAAAAGGTATTTTAAAAATAAAAATAAAATAAAGGTATTTAATAATATAATAAAGATTTTTTAAATATAGTACTATTATTATAGTATAACCTTTATAAAGAAATAATATAAAAAGAAATTAAAGAACTTAAAAAATATATATATAATTAATATAAGTTAGTAGAACCTAAAGGACCTTACTACCCTTATAAAATAATTATAGTAAACTAAAAATAATATAAAAATTAATATAGAATTTAAAGTATTATTAAAGAAAATAAATACTATAATAAAATTATATAATAAAAAAAACTTAAGGATTATTAAAAACTTTTTAAATAATAAAGCTAAATTAATTAAATTAATTTATATATTACCTATAATAAAATATAATTACTAAAAAATAAAATTTAAGTATTTATTAAAATAAATATAAAGAAATATTTAATAACTAAGGTATTACAATTAGCCTTTTACTATATTAATAATATTTTACTTATAAATTAATATAATAAAGCTAATATTATAAATTATAATTTACTTTTATATAAATAATATATTTTATATAAACTTATTAAATAATATAAAAACTATAATATTTTAAATTATAAATAAAAAGAATTTATACTTTATAATAAAAATAATTATATAAAATACTATATATAATAAAGTATACTTTAATATATTATTTATAACTTAATATAATAAAATTATAATTTTAAAATATATAATACTAAAATAAAAAAAATTAATTAAAATAATATTTAAAAGTATTATAAGCTTATTAATAAGTATATTTTTAAGCCTAAATATACTTAATGTAAATACTATAATATTTAAAATAATAAGCTAAGCTAAATTACTTTAAAATTATATAATATTAAAAATAATCTTTATAATAAAAAGTAAAATAATAATAAAATAATCTAAAATAATAATAATTATTATAATAGTATTAATAATATAACCTACTATAACTTAAATATTTTTATAAAAGAAAAAAAATTATAAAGATTTTAAATATTAAGTATTTTAAAAAAATATTTAATTATAGTTTATATAAACTTTAAAGCTATAATAAATTATATTATACCTTAACTAATTAACTACTTATAATTAACTAATTATAAAAAAAAAACTATATATTAAATAATAATTATTTATTTATAATAATAGAATTATTAATTATAAAATTAATTACTTTAAAATCTAATTTAGTAAAATAATTAACTATTTTAAATTTAATATTATAAATATTTTAACATATAATATACTTTTAAAATATAATTAGCTTAAGTTATATAACCTTAATATTAATTAAAAAGAAGGTTTTATAATATAATAACCTTATATTTAATTAATTAATACTGTAGTAAAATTATAATTAAATTAAAAAAATTAATAAAATATTATAATATTTTAATAATAAAATTAAAAACCCTTATATTATATAAAAAAATATAAAAATATATAAGAAAAGAAAAAATTATAAAATAAGTATAATTTAAAAAGTTAAAAAAGCTTCTAAGGATAATTAAATATATTAAAAAACTAAAGAAAAAATAACTTAGATTTTTTAATTTAATTATATAAAAGGTTAAGGAATTATATTACTATAATTAATAAATACTAAAATAATTAAAAAATATATTAAAAAACCTTTAGTATATATTAATTTTTAATAAAAAATTAAATATTAAATTATTAAAATATAATTAATAAAATTATAAAATTAAATTTATAAATACTAAAGTTTTAATATTTAATAAAATCTATAACCTAAGTATTACTAAGCTTAAAGTATTTAATAAATAAATTAAAAATTAATTAAAAAAAATTATATTAAACTTTTTAAATCCTTAGTAAAATATTTAATTATATTTATATTTAAAAAAAAATTAAACTTTAATTTATTATAATTTATTAATAATTAAATATAATAATTAAAAAAAATATATTATATTCTTATTATTAATTTTAAAAATTAAAGATTAATTTATAAAAATTAAGATTTTTACTTTATTAAAATTTAAAAAAGTATATAATTTTATTTAAATTAAAAAAAATAATAAATAAAAAACTACTTTTTATATAAAATATAAATTATATAAATATTAAGTAATACTTTTTAAATTTATAAATATTTTAGTATTTTTTTTAAAAAATAATTAATTATATATTATAAAACTATATAAATTATTTTATTATTATATACTTTAATAATATTTTTATTTATTTTAAAAATTTAAAAAAATATAAAAAATATACTAAAAAAATATTATAAATACTTTAAAATAATAAACTTTTAATAAAACTTAAAAAATATAACTTTTATATATAAAAATTTATATTTTTAAAATATATTATTACTTTAAGTAAAGTTTAAATATACCTTAAAAAACTTAAGGTAATTAATAATTAAAAATTATTATAAAATATTAAGTAAATATAAAGTTTTTTAAAACTTATTAATAATTATTAATATTTTATTAAAAACTTTTTAAAAATTATTATATTATTTATAAACTTAATATAAAAAATATTAAATTTAAATTAATATAAAATACTTTAATAGCTTTTAAATATTTTAAATAAGTTTTTATAAATATATTAATATTTATAATATTTAACTTAAATAAATTTATTATAATTAAAGCTAATACCTTAGATTATATAATTAAAAAAGTACTTAACTAACTTAATAATATAAAAAAAAACTTAAGTTTATTATTTATTTTTTTAAAAAATTATATAATAAAACTTAAATATTTTATTTATAATAAAAAATTTATAATTATATACTAAGTATTTAATAAATAATATTAAAAAATACTATTATAAAACAAATTAATTTTTAATAATTATTTTTATAAATATCTAAAATATTACTTATTTTATAATAAAGTAAATACTATTTTATAAATAAATTAAGTATTTTAAGTAATTTTTTAAATTTAAGCTAATTATTAAATACTATAGTAAATTAAATAATAAATATATTAATATATTTAATAAATACTTAAATTACTTTTAAAAAATATTAAAAATTAAAGTATAAATATTAAAAAAAAACTAATATAATAACTTAGTAATTTAATTAATTAATACTTTATATAGAGGTTATATTTATTATTAAGAGGGTTAGTAAAGCTATAATAGCTAAGTTAAAGGAAGGCTATACCCTAGCCTTTAGTTTAAAATCTAAAATTAATCTATAGCCTAACTTAATTAACTATAGCTAATTAAGTTAAACTTTAAAAATTTAAGTTATAAAATATAATTAATTAAAGTTTAAAACTAAACTTAAAATATATATATAAAACAGCTTAAATAATAAAGTTTAAGTATAATATAATTATACTTTAAGCTTTATAATTTATAGTTTAATAACTTAATTAAATTAAATAAATATTTTTTTATTAAGTTATAAAAGGTAATAATAATCTTTAAAAATAAATTATATATATAATATAAAAGACTATATAATAAAATAATATACTATAATAACTATAACTTAATTATAATAAATATATAATAAAATAGTTAAATAAATAACGAAATCTATAATTAATAAAATTATAAACTTATAATTAAAAGCTTTAAAAAAAGAAAAACTAAAGCTAGGTAAAGTAAAGTATAAGCTAAATTAAATAAAGGGTATTAAAAACCTTAAGCTAGGC
>NW_020209438.1:0-4853 GCF_003025095.1 Trichoderma harzianum CBS 226.95 | reverse complement strand
TTTATAATTAATAAGTCTAATTTTCTTTATAATTTTATAAAGTCTAAGTTTTTTAAAATTAAGTTTATTACTTAGCTTATTTATTTTAATATTTAGTTATTTATTATTTTATAAATATTAAAGTAAGTAGATTATATCTCCCTTTTTAAAAGTTAGTTCTTTAATTTTTCTTATATTTATAAATTTAGCTATTTATTATTTAATAAATTTAAGTTATATTTATAATTTTTAATATAGTTTTTAAAGTTTATTAGCTATAATAATAACTTTATTAGTATTTTCTTTTTTAATAAGTAGCTAATGTAGATTTAGTTTAAACTTATTATTTATATAAAATAGTAAGTAATTTATAAATTCTACTAGTATACTATTATAAAATACTTAAGTAATTAGTAAGTATTTTACTTAATTATCTTAGTTAAAATTAATATAGTATTATAAGTATATTTTAATAATTTAGTTAATTTATTCTATTTATTTATTTATCTACAGGTAATAAGCTATACTAGCTTTATATTTTAATTTAATTTATATTATAAGTAATTACTAAAATTTTAATATAAATATTAATCCTTTGTTTAAGATAATTTTATTTAGTAGTTTATAGTTTATATAAATATATTAAAAAAAGATATAAGCTAAGTTTTTTATAAAGCTTTTTTCTATTACTAAGATAAAGTAAGCTATTTTTAAAAGTTAGTTAACTACTATAAAAATACTATCTTAAGTATTATTAATTATAGGTTTTTTTAAAAGTAAAAGCTTTATAATATAGTTAAATATTATTAATTCCTAATTTTTAATTAGAATTAGTAAAGGTTATAGTTTTTTATAAAGAAGATAATATAATACCTTAGCTTATTTATATATTATATATTTTAATATAACCTTTTATACCTATTTTTTAATACCTTTAAATTTAAAGTATTATATAATTTACTATATAGTTTTTTTAATTTTATAATATTTATTAAGTTTATATATATAAACTAATTTTACTACTTTACTTTATAAATCTTCTAATACCTAGATAAGTTTATTTAATATTAAGTATTTAGTATTTATAAAAATACTTTTTAGGTATTACTTATTTTCCTAGTTCTTAATGTATTCCTTTATATTATTAATAATTAAGTTATCTATCTTAATTTAATATAAGGTATTAATTAATTAAATAACTAGGTCTTTATATTAGTTTTTCTTTAATATTTATACTTTAACTTCTAGGATTTCTTAAAAGTAATTTAAGTATCTGCTAAGTATATTAATATATTTATTATCTAATCTACTATAGTATTTAATAATAAGCTTAAATTCGGAAAGTTACTTATAGTACTTAACTTATTTATAAAATAGTTTTTATATTATTATAAAGTAAATAATATTTTAGTAATTTATAAAGATTATTATTAAAAATTAATATCTTTTATAGTAGTATTTTTAATACTGTTTACTAAGCGCTTAATATATAACTATAAACTCTTTATTATAAATAAGGTATTTAAGTTCTAGTTTATTTAGCTTTTTAGAAAAGTAGGTAATAGGCCTAAGTTTCCCTTTTTTATTTAGTTAGTTAAATACTTTACTAATTATATAATTTAAAGTATTAGTTTTAATTATAATAGGTTTATTAAGGTTAAATATTATAAGTACTAGTATATTTATAAAAGCTTCTTTAAGGTAGTTAAAAGCTATTTAAGTATTTTAAGTAAATTTAAATTTAATATTTTTTTTTATTAAGTTTATAAATAGTATAGTAATTTTTAAAAAGTCTTTAATAAAGTATTAGTAGTAGTTAATAAGTTTTAAAAAGCTTTATACTTATTTAATATTTTTAAGTAGCTTTTAGTTATTAATTACTTTAAGTTTCTTTAAGTTTATTTAAACTTTATTTAAGGTAATAATATATTTTAAAAAGGTAACTTTTTATATATAAAAGTTATATTTCTTAGGTTTTACTAAGAGTTTATTATTTTAAAGTATTTATAATATTTTTTTAATATACTTTTTATACTTTTTTAAGTTTTTAAAGTAAATAAGGATATTATTAAGGTATATAATAATAAAATAATTTATATAATTTTATAATATATAGTTAATTATTTTTTAAAATATTATAGGGGTATTAGTTAATTTAAACTATATAATATTATATTTATATAATTTATATTTGGTTTTAAAGGTAGTTTTCTATTTATTACCTTTTTTTATATAAATAAGGTTATAGACTTCTTTAAGGTTTAATAAAGTAAAGACCTTAGCTTTTGTAAGTTAATTTTTAATTTTTAAAATTAGTAGTAATAATATAATATTTTTCTTAGTTATTATATTTAATTATTAGTAATTTATAATAAATTAAAGTTTACTATTTTTTTTAGGTATAAATATAACTAGGGCTCCTACTAAGGATTTAAAAGGTTAAATATAACCTTTTTATAATTATTCCCTAATTTATTTATTAAGTATCTTAAGCTTAGTAGTACTTAGGTTATAGATTTTATTAAATATTAGTACTTTATTATTTATAAGTTTAATTTTATAATCTTATTAATTATATTTTAATAGTTTAGTATTAAGTTTTTTATTAAAGATTAGTATATATTAAAGGTTTATTAGTATATTTTTTAAACGTTTTAGTATTTATTAGTTTTAGTAGTATAATTCTTTAACCTTTTATATAATTAAATTTAAAAATCTAAGCTATTTTTTTTTAAGTTTTTTAATATATTTAACTATTTTTAGGAGCTTTTTTAACTCCTTAAATTATACTTATTTTATAACTTTTTTCTTTTTTATATATTTTTATATTTTTTTATTTAATATAGGGGTTACTAATCCTATTATTAGGAATATTATAGTATTTTATTAATCCTCCTAATTTAGTTATAATATATTTTTAAAATTAATTANTTTAAGGTAAGTTTACTATTTTACTTAGTTTTTAACCTAGTTAATATTAAGGTTATATAACTTAAGCTAATTATATCCTAAAAGTATATTATATTTTATAATATTTATAATATTAAAACTAAAGGTATTTTTAATTTTACTAAATTTAATTATAAAGTAATTAATTTTATAATTAATAGTTCTATTATTATAAGTAAATTATTATTTCTTAATATTTATAAGGGTATATAGTTTTTCTTTTTTATAGTTAGTTAACTATAGGTAATTAATTAGTTAAGGTATAATATAGCTTATTATAACTCCAGAGTTTATATAGACTATAATTAGATATCCTTTTAAGGTATTTAATACTTAAAATTTTTATAATTTCTTTCCTTTTATAAAGGTATTTAAGTTATAGTAGGTTATATTATTAGCGCTATTATAATAATTATTACTATAAAGGTTAATATTAATATTATTTAGATCTAAAGTAATTTATCTTAGTTTTTTATTTTAAATATTATAGTATTTATATTAGGTATATTTAGGCTTAGGTATATATTTAGTAGTAAGTTTATAATACTTCTAAAGGTTATTTTAGTTAATTCCTTATAGTTTATTATTATTACTATACTTTATAAAGTTAAATTTTTATTATTTTAAGTTATAGGTAATATATATAAGGACTTAGCGTTAGTATTAGTATTTTTTATAATAATCTTTATTATAAAGCGTAAATTCTTTTTATTTATATTTTACAGCCTTATAGTTCTTATACTATTCCTAAAGTCTAATTATAATATATTATTTATATAGTAGTAGCTTATAGTTAATAATATTAGCTTTATTATATTAATTAGTAAATAAGATATTATTAATATAATATAGGATTAATTTTAATATTTTAGCTATTAGGTATTTATCTACGTTAATCTTAATATATTATTAAAACTAATTTTTAGGTAATTAAATCTAATTGTAGGTAGTACTTAGATTAATTTATTTAATCTATCCTTATTATTTAAGGAGTTTTTATTAATCCTTAAGTTTTTTTTATTATATAATTTTATTATAATATTAGTTTTTTTTAATAATACCTTAGATTTTATATTAATCTTTATATTATTCTTAGTTTACTATAGTTATTTTATAGAAATAGTAAATGCTTTTAGGTTTTACTAACTTATATTAATTATATATATATTTTTTAAGGTTATTAATTTTTCCCTAAGTTATTCCTTTATAAGGGTTATATTACGTCGGAGGCGTTATATTTAGAAGATCTTTATTATATTAGTATATAACTTTATTTTATTTTTATTTTTAAAGTACCTTTTCTTTATTTTTAAATTTATTATTTTATTTTTACTTATTAAGGTTTTATTAAATAAGTTATTTAATATAGCTAAGGTTTTTTTAAGTAACTTTTTTAAGCCTATTTAAGGTTTATATATACCCTTTAGGGTATTATTTTAATTTTTATTTATTACTGTAATAAGTTTAATAGTTATTATTATAATATACTGAAAAGTATAGGATATTATAGTTTTTTAAGGGTTATATAATATTAATAGCTTAGTTTTCCTTAGGCTTTAGGATAAGCGTGAATTTTTTATTTTTTATTTTTTTAGTAGGTTTTTAATAGTATTTTTTTATATATTTTTTTTCTTTATAATTATAGTATTTAATATTCTTACGTTAAGCTTTAATAATACTAAGGTTTATTAGGCCTGGTTGTTTATTATTAGAAAAGGTAATATAATTATTTTACTTTTTTCCTTAGTTAACTTAGTTTCTTTAAGTTTACTTAGGTTAAATATTATAAAAGTTTTTATTTTTTTTTTACTTTTATTTTTTTTATTATTTTTAATTATAATTATTAATTTTAATAGCTTTTTAAGTATAATTAATAAAGGTTATTTTTTTATAATTAATTTTAAAAAGTTTATCTTTAACTTTAG
>NW_020209437.1:0-4899 GCF_003025095.1 Trichoderma harzianum CBS 226.95 | reverse complement strand
ATTTATTTATTAAGTATTTTAAGCTTAGTAGTACTTAGGTTATAGATTTTATTAAACGTTAGGACTTTATTATTTATAAGTTTAATTTTATAATCTTATTAGCTATATTTCAGTAGTCTAGTATTAAGTTCTTTATTAAAGACTAGTATATATTAAAGGTCTTATAATATATTCTTTAGGTATTCCAGTATCTTTTAGTCTTAGTAGTATAATTCCTTAACCTTCTGTATAATTAAGTTAAGAAATCTAAGTTATTTTTTCTTTAGCTTTTTAATATATTTAATTATCCTTAGGAGCTTTTCTAACTCCTTAAATTATACTTATTTTATAACTTTTTCTTTTTTTATATATTTTTTCGTTTTTTTATATAATATAGGGGTTACTAATCCTGTCGTTAGGGATGTTATAGTATTTTATTAATCCTTCTAGTCTAGTTATAGTATATTTCTAAAATTAATTAATTTAAGGCAAGTTCGCTACCTTACCTAGCCTTTAATCTAGTTAATATTAAGGTTACGTAACTTAAGCTAATTATATCCTAAGAGTATATTATATTTTATAATATTTATAATATTAAAATTAAATATATTTTTAATTTTACTAAACTAGATCTTAAGGAGATTAGTTTTATAATTAACAGTTCTGTTATTATAGGTAAATTATTATTTCTTAATATTTACAAGGGTATATAGTTTCTCTTTTTTATAATTATTTAATTATAGGCAGTTAACTAGTTAAAGTATAATATAGCTTATTATAGCTCTGGAGTTTATATAAACTGTAATTAAATATCCTTCTAAGGTACCTGGTATTTAGAATTTTCGTAGTTTTTTTCCTCCTATAAGGGTATTTAGGTTATAATAGGTTATATTATTGACGCCGTTGTAATAATTATTACCGTAAGGATTAATATTAATATTATCTAGGTCTAAGGTAATCTATCCTGGTTTTTTATTTTAAATATTATAGTATTTACACTAGGTGTATTTAGGTTTAGGTATATATTTAGTAGTAAGCTTATGGTATTTCCGAAGGTCTTTTTAGTTAATTCCTTATAGTTTATCGTTATTACTGTATTTTATAAGGTTAAATCCTTATTATTCTAGGTTATAGGTAATATATGCAAGGGCTTAGCGTTAGTACTAGTGTTTTTTATAATAGTCTTTATTATAAAGCGTAAATTCCTTTTATTTATATTTAGCAGCTTTATAATCCTTATATTATTTATTAAGCTTAGTTATAATATATTATTTATATAGTAGTAGCTTATAGTTAATAATATTAGCTTTATTATATTAGTCTATAAGCTAAATATTATTAATAAAGTAAATAGCTAATTTTAGTAACTTAGCTACTAGGTATTTATTTATATTAGTCTTAATATATTATTGAAACTGATTTCCGGGTAATTAAATTTAGTTGTAAGCGGTACTTAGATTAATCTATTTAATCTATCCCTATTATTTAAGGAGTTTCTAGTAGTCCTTAAGTTCCTTATATTATATAATTTTATTATAGTATTTATTTTCTTTAATAATACTTTATATTCTGTATTAGTCTTTATATTATTCCTAGTCCGCTGTAGTTATTTTACAAAGGTAGTAGGGTTCTTTAGGTTCTACTAACCTACATTAGTTATATATACGTTTCTTAAGTTCTTTAACTTCCTCTTATATTATTTCTTTACAAGGGTTATACTATAATAGCGGTACTGTATTTAGAAGATCTTTATTATATTATTATATAGCTTTATTTTATTCCTATTCTTAAAGTACCTCTTCTTCGTCCTTAAATTTATTATTTTATTTTTATTTATTAAGGTTCTATTAAATAAGTTATTTAATATAGCTAAGGTCTTCCTAGGTAACTTCCTTAAGGGTGTTTAAGGTTTATATACGCCCTTTAGGGTACTATCCTAATTTTTATTTATTACTATAATAGGTCTAATAGTTATTATTATAGTATACTAAGAAATATAGGATATTATAGTCTTCCGAAGGTTATATAGTATTAATAGCTTGGTTTTCCTTAGGCTTTAGGATAAGTGTAAATTTTTTATTTCCTGTTTTTTTAGCGGGCTTTTAATAATACTTTTTTATATATTCTTTTTCTCTATAGTTATAGTATTTAACATTCTTATATTAAGCCTTAATAGTACTAAGGTCCATTAGGCCTGGTTGTCTATTATTAAAAAAAGTAATATAGTTATTTTACTTTTTTCCTTAATTAGCTTAATATCCTTAAGTTTACTTAGGTTAAATATTATAAAAGTTCCTATTTTTTTCTTACTTCTGTTTTTTCTATTATTCTTAATTATAATTATTAATTTTAATAGCTTTTTAGGTATAGTTAGTAAAGGTTATTTTTTTATAGTTAATTTTAAAGAGTTTATCTTTAACTTTAGGTTTTATATTATTATAGTAAACTTCCTTCTTTATTTCCTTAGTCTAGTTAACTTTAGTTAATAAGCATAGGAAAGTTAAAGTATACTTACTTAGTAGTCCTTTTTAAATAATAAAATAAAGTTCTTATTTAGCTTTTTATTATTTATTTATAATACTAAAAGACTTTTTAAGTTATTTTTAGAATTCTACGTACTTAGTATAAATTTCTTTAATTTACGTTTTAAGCTTTTTTAAATTAATCTTTCCTTCCTTATAATTCTGTATAATAGGTTAGAACTATATTTTAGCGTCTTTTATAAGGCAGCTGCCTATAAAAATAACTTTATCTTTATTATCCTTTAAAGTACAAGGGAAGTATTTAAAATAAGTTATAAATTTTAAAAAGAATTTATCTATCTTACGTAAATCTCCGTTAAAGGGTTTAGGCTTTATTAGTTTAATAACCTTACCTTTCTCTCTTTTCCTATCTTAAAGGTTCTAAAGCTGGGTTTTAAAAGCTTTAAACTTAGCCTTTAATTTATTATAATTAACTTAATTAGCTATATTTTTAGCTAATATATTTTTAAGCTTAATATCGCTGTTATAGTTACTTTAAGCTTTACTTTTATAATTAGTATTATTATTTAAAACTCTAAAGCTTATAAGCTGCTAAGTTTTTAATATTTTATTACCTATAGGTCTAAGGTAACTATCTAAATAAGAGTTATTATTATATAATAAACCAGGTTTTATAAGTACTATAGGTTAGCTATTTCTAAGGGATAAACCTTAGAGTAGTTTTATAGTTTATGTTAGCAAAGTAATTAGGTTAATAAACGGGTAATCTTATTACCAGCTAGTAATATAAATAAGAGTAAATATCTATATTCTAATTTAATTATATTATAAATACTATAATAATAACTAGCTATCTAAGTATTCTAATAAGTAATATAAAGTGAACTTATATACTTAGTTGGTTAGGCTAGATTATTGCTAAGTAGTAATAATCCTGTCGTAGATTATCTTAGAGTTCTAATGATCTGTTTATAGATTATTGAATTATTAAATAATCTAATAATCCGTTCCTAATTAGTTAGTTAGTCTGACGTTTATCTAAGACCGGCTACCCTGTAGGCCTATTGTCGCAACTATAAGAGTCAGGTCGTGATAAGTTATATTAATAAGATTATTTATAATTATATTAACTATAAGTAACTTAAGTTATATATAGTTATATTAACTAAATATAACTTTAATTTTATTAGTTAGATTATTTAAAATTAAACTAGGTATTACTTACCTAAGAGGCTTACTATTATAACTATAAGTATTAGGTTATAATATAATATCCCCCTTTTATTAGTTTTATTCTCAAGGCTATTCTTATAGTAGTATAATCTTATAAGTACTTATATTTCTTTTTGATTTCTTAAGTATATTTACTTATGGATTTTACTAAAAAGGATTTAATAATAAAGTTAAAAAAAACTAACTTATTAAATATATAAAAAAGGCCTTAGAAGCCTTTAAAGTACTTTAAAAAGCTATTATTAATATATTAATATTATAAATATATAACCCTAAGAGGCCCGTTATTATTAAAATAAATGCCTTAAACTATATAATTAAAGGAGTTTTTAGCTAATAAAATAATAAAGAAATACTATATTTAGTAGCTTTTTTTTTAAAAAAACTCTATAGTCCTAAACTATAATACTTTATATATAACTAAAAACTTATAGCTATTTTTAAAGTATTTAAAAAATAAAGATTATACTTATTAAGTAATAAGTATAAGATTACTATATATTTTAATTATAAAAATCTTATAAATTTTATTATAAAGGAAATAAATATTTTAATATAGTAAAAAAAGTATTTTAGGTTTATAATTAAATATAACTTTAAGATTATACTTTATAAAGGATTAAAGAATAATTATATAAATACTCTTAACTATAGAGAAAACTACTTTAAACTAATACTAAAACTTACTTTACTAATATTTTAAAAAATAGTAGAAGGCTATTATAAATTAATAATTATTAATACCCTTTTTATAATTAAAGACGGAAACTTTATTTTTAATGAAGTTAAGGATAAAGTTAGTAATTAAATATTAAATTAATTCCCTAAGAATATAACCTTTATTAAAAAAATTTTATACTAAAATAAAAAAATCTAAGTATTAGGATTACTATAGAAAGAAGTAATAAAAATAATTTATAAGTATTTACTATATAAATATAAAGGAGTTACTAAAATACTATAATAAGTATAATAGTACTATACTTTTACTAATATAAAAAAAGTTATTAAAGGTTATTTAATTATATATTTTATATATAAAAATAAAGTTAAGTTAATAAAAACCTTATAGTAAACTATAACTATTACTAATACTAAAGTACCCCTAAAGCTTTATTTTATTTAATTATATTATTAAACTACTACTATTAAAGAAGCCTATAATAAATATAATATATAATAGTATTTTTATTATTATTAATAA
>NW_020209436.1:0-4903 GCF_003025095.1 Trichoderma harzianum CBS 226.95 | reverse complement strand
AAACTTAGTTATTTATATAAATATTTTTAAAATTATATTTTTAATTATATATTATATTTTATATTACTTTAATAAATTAGTAAAAGTAAATTATACTATTTAAAAAATAGCTTTTTATATTATTATTATTTACTTTAATACTTAAGGTTATATAAATATTAAAGTTATAATAATAGTAAATTTAATTTATAACTTTATAAAGGTTTTTTTATTATTACTATTACTAAGATTACTATTACTTTTTTATACTTTTACTTACTTTTACTTAACTTTAAGTAGTATATTTTAGTTAATATAATATATATAAAGTTATTATTATATTATAAAGAATTAGTTATTAAAAGCAGCCTTTATAATATTATTAAAATTAATAATAATTACCTTAGGCTTTTTAATAATATTATATATATTTTTTATAAAAAACTAAAATCCTTTTTCTTTTTTTATTAATTAAACTTTATATAGTATTATATATTAAACTAAGGTATATTTAATTAGTAAATTAAAAAAAAAAGCTTATATTAATTAATATTATAAGTATTATTAAAGTTTATAACCTTTAAAAATTACTTTTATATTTATAAATAATAAAAAAAAGTCTATATAAGGTTAATTAACTAATTTAGCTTATTATTTACTTATTTTATAAAATATAAAATCTTTTTTTTTTTAATAGCTTAATTAATATAATAGTAAAAATATAATTATTAAATTTTTTATAATTTATTTATACTTAAGTATTATAAATATTTATTTATATAAATATAATATTAAAATATTTTTATTTTATATTAATATAAATATTTTATACTTAAATACTTATTTAATAATTAATTAAGTTAATTATTACCTTTATTAATATTATAAATTATTAATATAATAAATATATTAATATAGTAAAATTATATTTATAATTATATTAATTATATTTTAAATTATTATAATATTTAAAAAGCTACTTACTTTTTTTTAAAGTTTTAATAATAATTATTTACTTATATTTATATTTTTATAATTTTTATATTTAAAAACTAATACTATATAAAGCTTAAGGTTACTTAAATTAATTATATTAAATAAAAAATTATATTTACTATTTTTTATAAAAATATATATTTTATTAAGTAATACTAAATTTATTTTCCTTTATAAAAATATTTATTATATTATATAAAGCCTTAATTAATAAAACTAAGTTATTAAAAATAAGTAAATTTAAAATTACTTTAAGGGCTAGTAATATAAACTATTAAATAAAAAATAAATTTATATTAATTAATATTAATAATACTTAAGGTAATTATATATATAGTAAATATAATAGTAAATATAATAAAAAAAAGTTATATATTTTTAAACTTAAGGGTAATTAATTTTATTTATTTTATTATATTTATATATATTTATATAATTAAGTAAAGTTAATAATAAGTTTATAATTATTATTAATAATATTATAAATAATATTTAAAATAAATTTAAAATTAATTTTTATTAATAGTTAATTAAAAAAAGGTTATAACTTTAGCTTAAAGAGAAAAAAAATAAATATATTAAGCTTTAGGCTTAGTATAAATACTTTTATTTATTACTTTTATAATTATTTATAAAAAAAGTTATTATAAAAATATATATTATAATTAAAATAAAAATTTTAAAAAAATTTATAAATACTTTATAAATTATAAAAAAATAATAAAATTAAAAATTATTATAAATATATAATAAAAAAATTATTAAATATATTATAATTATTAAATTTATAAAACTAGTTAATATTTAAAGCTAAATTATTAATAAAGGTTAATTATTTATAAAAGAATTATAATATTAAAAATTAATAAATTTAATATAATTACTTCTAGGGCTTATTTTAATAATTTAGCTTTATAATTTACTATATTATTCTTAAGTATAATTAATATTTTAAAAATAATTTTTATAGTTTTATTTTTTATTATAATTAATTACTAAAACTTAGGTTATATTATTATTTAATTTATTTAAAGCTAATATATAAAGGTTTAGTTATTATAATAAAGGTAATAATATAATTAATAAAAGAAAAATTATTATAAGCTTTTTTAATTTATAAATTAAGGAAGTAGTAGTATTATTTTAATTTATAAAGTAGGAAACTAAATATATTAATATATTTTTTTAATTTATAAATTAAAAAGGTAATAATAATAAAGTATTAATATTTAAAATAAAGGTAGTAGAATATTATTTAAGCTAATATTTTTTTTCTAACTAATTACAAAGGGAGAAAAGTTATATATTTATAAGGTTATATATCTATAGTAAAAACATTATATATCCTTATTAATTACTTTATTTTAATACTTTATTTATTTATAAATAGTAGCTTATATTAATTATTAGCTTAATTTTAAGTATAGAAAATAAATATTACTAAAATTTTAATATAAATTTATTATTTTTATTATTAATAATTATTTCAAGGATTTTTAATTTATTAATAATAATATATAAAAAAATACTATTACTTATTCCTTTATAATATAAGTTATTAATTTAAGTATTAATAATATTTTTCTTAATTATTTATATATTACTATTATTATAATATTTAGCTTTTTATTTAAATTATTTAGTTTTTAAAATAAATATAAATTACTTTATAAAAAACTAATTATAAAGTTTATAATTATAATATAATAAAGTTAAGTATATATTTAAATAAATTATAATTCCCTTTTTAATTTATTTTTATTTATTTTATTTTTTAAATAAATTAAGTAATATATAATATAGTCTTTTACTTTTTAAATAATATTTAATATACTTAGCCCCTTAAGTATTATTAATATTTTTTAAATCCTAATATAAACTTATTTATTATAAGCTATATATAAAATATCTTTAATATAGTTTTTAGTATATATAAAAACTATTTGTTTTTAATATCTTTATAATATATTAAGCTATTCTCTTAGTAAAATAGTATTTAAATTAATTTATTTCTCTTTTTTATTTATTTTATTATTAATTTTATTTTATTTTTAATAATTACTAATATAATTTTATTATAATATTTATTTTTTATATATCTTTAATTCTCCTAAGTATAATAGATAAACTACCTAAAAGAAACCAATTATAAAAAAACCTTTATATTACTTTATTAACTTTTTTAATAATTTTCTTAATACCTTTGCTTAGCTTAGGGTTTTTAATACCCTTTAGTTAATTTAACTTATATTTTACTTTACTTAACTTTAATCTTTCCTTTTTTAAAGTTTTTAATTATAGGTTTATAATCTTATTAATTATAGATTTAGTTATTTATTTAGCTATTTTACTATATATTTATTATAATTACATTATAGCTATTATAATTATCTTTTTTAATTAAGAAGAAGTAGGTATATTATTTTATTATATAGTCTTTTATATTATATATATAATTTATTTTCAGGTAGGATTATTACTACCTTTTATAACCTAATGGAAGAATATAATAAACTTATCTAGTCTAGTTAAGTTATTAAACTATAAGTCATAGGGCTTAAAGTTTATATTATACTTAAACCTTATTATTTAAGCTATTTTATATACTTTAAGTTTAGTCTTAAACCTTAATATAAATAGCTTATACTTTATAACCTAAATCTTTAAGGTTTAACTTAGTTAACTATAGTTAATTAAGTTAAGTTATAAATTAATTTTAGATTTTAAACTAAAGGCTAGGGTATAGCCTTTCTTTAACTTAGTTATTATAGCTTTACTAACCTTCTTAATAATAAATATAACCTCTTTATATATTTTTAATTAAACTTTTTCCTTAGTACTTTATTAATATATACTATAGTAATAATTATATATTTATTTATTATTTAAATATTATTTAATTTATTTTATTTATACTTAGGGTTTATTATTTTTAATGTTAATAATTTTAATAATATATTTAATACTAAGTTTATCTTCCCTAGAATATAATATATATTAAGTTAATATTAACTTAAGTAAATAAATACTATTATTAAATATTAATTAGCTTTTATTAAGTTTAATATAATTATAATTATATAATTTATAATTCCTTTTATTATTAAGTAATTTATAAGAATTTCTATAAGGATTTAATATAATTATATTAATATATATAATTTCTTATATATTTATACTAAGTAAGCTACTTTTAATTTTATTAATTTATATTTAGTTTTTACTTTTAAAAGTAATTAACTAAGGAATATTATTAATTATATTTTTAACTATAGTATTATTAATAATATTTGTTTATTATTCTTTAAATAAAATATAAATAATTTTATTTTTTATTTATTAATATTTAACTTAAAAAAAGTAAGTTTACTAAATTATAATAAAATAATTATATTTTATTTATTAATTACTACTAAAGTATTTTAAAAACTTTTTTTTAACTATAAATAAGGTAAATTAAATTATTTATAATTTTAGATTTTAAACTTTTTTATTTATTTTATTAATTCATTTATTTTTTATATATATTTAAGTTAATAATTTAATTTTTTATTTGTTTAATAAAGCTGCCTTTTATTAAAATTAATAAATAAACTACTTTAAAAATATAATTATCCTTAAGTATATTTTTAAGTTTACTAAGTTTATTAATTATTATATTTTTACTAAAAAAATTTTTATTTAATTATTATAATTAATTTTAGTATATTTACTTTAAAATTAAGTAACTATATAAATAAATAATTATAAAAACTTTTACTTAGTAAAATTACTAATTACTATTTTTTAAATAACTAAAATATTATTTTTAAATATTAATAATATTTTTTAAATATATTATTAAAAATTACTATATTATTAATATATATATATATATATAAAATACTTATATAAATATAACTTTTAATTTATAAACTATTAAGTAAAT
>NW_020209435.1:0-4923 GCF_003025095.1 Trichoderma harzianum CBS 226.95 | reverse complement strand
AAAGTTAACTAAACTAAGGAAATTAAAAAGGAAGTTTACTATAATAATATAAAACCTAAAGTTAAAAATAAACTTTTTAAAATTAATTATAAAAAGATAACCTTTATTAACTATACTTAAAAAGTTATTAAACTTAATAATTATAATTAAGAATAATAAAAGGAATAAAAGTAAGAAAAAACTAGGAACTTTTATAATATTTAATTTAAGTAAATTTAAGGATATTAAGCTAACTAAGGAAAAAAGTAAAATAATTATATTACTTTTTTTAATAATAAATAACTAAGATTAATAGACTTTAGTATTATTAAAGTATAATATAAAAATATTAAATATTATAATTATAAAAAAAAAATACATAAAGAAATATTATTAAACCTTTAAGAAAAATAGTAATAAGAAATTTATACTTATCCTAAAGCCTAAAGAAAATTAAATTATTAATACTATAAGATCTTTAGTAAACTATAATATATTATACTTCTTAGTATACTATAATAATAACTGCTAAACTTATTATAGTAATAAATAAGAATTAGGATAATACCCTAAGGGGTATATATAAACCTTAAATATATTTAAAAAGATTACCTAAACCTACTTAAAAAAAAATAAAGTAGTAGAATAAAATATAATATCTTTAATATAATATAACCTTTATAAAGGAATAACTTAAGAAAAAATTAATAACCTTAAGAAATATATATATAACTAATATAAATTAGTTAAACCTAAGGGATTTTATTACCTTTATAAAATAACTACTACTAACTAAAAATAGTATAAGGATTAATATAGAATCTAAGGTATTATTAAAGAAAATAAACATTATAATAAAATTATATAATAAAAAGAACTTAAAAATTAACAAAAACTCCTTAAATAATAGAAATAGATTAAATAAATTAATTTAAATACTATTTATAACTAAATCTAATTACTTAAAAACTAGTTTTAATAATATATTAAAACTAATATAAATAAATACTTAATAGCTAAAATACTAAAATTAATCCTATATTATATTAATAATATTTTACTTATAAACTAATATAATAAAGCTAATATTATTAATTATAAACTACTACTATATAAATAATATATTACAATTAAACTTTAGGAATAGTATAAGGACTATAGGGCTATAAAATATAAATAAAAAGAATTTACGCTTTGTAATAAAGATTATTATAAAAAATACTAGTACTAACACTAAGCCTTTATATATATTACCTATAACCTAAAATAATAAAGATTTAACTTTATAAAGTATAGTAATAATAATAAACTATAAGGAATTAATTAAAATAACCTTTAGAAATATTATAAACTTACTATTAAATATATACCTAAGCCTAAATATACCTAGTATAAATATTATAATATTTAAAATAAAAAACTAAAATAAATTACCTTAAACCTAAATAATATTAATATTAACCTTTATAGTAATAATTATTATAATAGTATTAATAATATAACTTACTATAACCTAAATACCTTTATAAAAGAAAAGAAATTATAAAAATTTTAAATACTAGGTATTTTAAAAGGATATTTAATTATAGTTTATATAAACTTTAAAGCTATAATAAGCTATATTATACCTTAATTAATTAACTACCTATAGTTAAATAATTATAAAAAAGAAAAACTATATACCTTTATAAATATTAAGAAATAATAATTTACCTATAATAATAAAATTATTAACTATTAGGCTAATTACTTTATAATTTAGTTTAATAAAATTAAAAATATTTTTAATTTTAATATTATAAATATTATAGAATATAATATATTCTTAGGATATAATTAGCTTAAGTTATATAACCTTAATATTAACTAAATTAAAGGCTAAGTAAAATAGTAAACTTACTTTAAACTAATTAATTTTAAAAATATACTATAATTAAATTAGGAAAATTAATAAAATACTATAATATCCTTAATAATAAAATTAGTAACCCCTATATTAAATAAAAAAATATAAAAATATATAAAAAAAAAAAAAGTTATAAAAGAAATATAATTTAAAGAATTAGTAAAGCTTCTAAGGATAATTAAATATATTAAAAAACTAAAGAAGAAATAGCTTAAATTTTTTAACTTAATTATATAAAAGGTTAAGGAATTATATTACTAAGACTAATAAATACTAAAATATTTAAAAAATATACTAACTAACCTTTAGTATATATTAGTTTTTAATAAAAAACTAAATATTAAACTATTAAAATATAGCTAATAAAATTATAAAATTAAATTTATAAATAATAAAGTCTTAATATTTAATAAAATCTATAACCTAAGTATTACTAAGCTTAAAATACTTAATAAGTAAATTAAGGACTAGCTAAAAAAGGGCTATATTAAACTTTTTAAATCCTTAGTAAAATATTTAATTATATTTATACTTAAGAAAAATAGTAAACTTTAACTTATTATAAACTATTAATAATTAAATATAATAACTAAAAAAAATATTATATTACTATTACTAATTTTAAAAATTAAAAACTAGTTTATAAAAGCTAAAATCTTTACTTTACTAAACCTTAAAGAAGTATATAACCTTATTTAAATTAAAAAAAGTAATAAATAAAAAACTACCTTTTATATAAAATATAAACTTTATAAATACTAGGTAATACCTTTTAGATTTATAAATACCCTAGTATCTTTTTAGAAAATAATTAACTATATATTATAAAACTACGTAGATTATTTTATTATTATATACCTTAATAATATTTTTATTTACTTTAAAAACTTAGAAAAATATAAGAAATATATTAAAAAAGTATTATAAATACTTTAAAATAATAAACTCTTAGTAAAACTTAAGAAATATAATTTTTATATATAAAAGGTTATATTTTTAAAATATATTATTACCTTAGGTAAAGTTTAAATAAACCTTAAAAAACTTAAGGTAATTAATAATTAAAAACTACTATAAAACGTTAAGTAAGTATAAAGCTTCTTAAGACTTATTAATTACTACTAATGCTTTATTAAGGATTTTTTAAAAATTACTATATTATTTATAAACTTAATAAAGAAAAATACTAAATTTAAACTTATATAAAACGCTTTAGCTGCCTTTAAATACCTTAAATAAACTTTTATAAATATACTAATACTTATAATATTTAACCTAAATAAACCTATTATAATTAAAACTAACGCTTTAGATTACGTAATTAAAGGAGTACTTAGCCAGCTAAATAAAAAAAGAAAACTTAGGCCTATTACTTATTTCTCTAAGAAATTATATAAGCTAGAATTTAAATATTTTATTTATAATAAAAAGTTTATAGTTATATACTAAGCGCTTAATAAGTAGTATTAAAAATACTATTATAAAAGAAGTTAATTTTTAGTAATAATTTTTATAAATTACTAAAATATTACTTACTTTATAATAATATAAGAACTATTTTATAAATAAGTTAAGTATTATAAGTAACTCTCTAAGTTTAAGTTTATTATTAAATACTATAGTAGATTAAATAATAAATATACTAATATATTTAGCAAATACCTAGACTACTTTTAAGAAATACTGAAGTTAAAGTATAAATACTAAAGAAAAACTAATATAAAAACCTAATTATTTAATTTATTAATACCTTATACTAAATTAAAATAAATAACCTAATTATTAATAATATAAAAGAATATATTAAAAACTAAGAGAATAAATAATACTTAGAAGGTATTTTTATAAATACTAGATACTTAATATTAAATAAACTTATTTAAGTACCAGAAGACTTATAAAGTAAAGTAGTAAAATCAGTTTATGTATATAAGCTTAATAAATATTATAAAATTAGAAAAATTATATAATAAGTTAAATAATACTTTAAATTTAAGGATATTAAAATATAGGTATAAAAGGTTATATTAAAATATATAATATATAAATAAGCTAAAAGCTTTAAATATAAGTTATATAAATAACTACAACTACTCCCTGTATTATAGTAACTATAGAAATTAATTTTATTTAACTTAATTACTAAGCTACCTTCTTTAAGGAAATTAATTATAAAAGTACTTTATAATAGTATCTTTATAATAATTAATAAACTTATAAAAATAGCCTTTTTTATACTGTTTAAAGAAGCCAGTAATATAGAAGTATTAGTTTATATAATAATAAAATATATTATAAATAATTATAAACTACTAGGAGATATAATCTTTAATAAAGGAAATATATTTATATTTATATTTTAAAGAGTACTTATAGTTAAATTAAAAATAAATTATAAAGCTAGTATAGCCTACTACCTATAAATAAATAAATAAATAAAAAAGATTAATTAAATAATTAAAATTTATTTATACTATTATATTAATTTTAAGTAAAATAATTAAGTAAAACTACTTCTTATTATATAATTTATATATAATAATACAGAATTTAAATTAACTAAGAAATTATTATTTTTCTTAAACTATAGATTTAAACCTAAAGCTTATTAATTACTAAGGTAAAAGGAAAATATTAAAAAAGCTATAATTAAAGCAGAAGATATAATTAAATTATATAATAAACTATAATAATAACTTAAATTTATTTAATAAAGGATAATTAAATACGTAAATAGAAATAAAATTAAAGGACTAACTTTTTAAAAAGAGGATATAATTTAACTTTATTAATATATATAAGGAAATAAGTAAGTAAATATTAAAATAAATAGGCTAAGTAATAAACTTAATTTTAAGAAACTTAAACTTTATAAAATTTTAAGAAAAATTAAAAAAGTAAACTATAAACTTAAACTTTTAGAATAATAGGAAAAATAAGGAAAATATATATACTTAATATTTTATATTTCCTTACTAAAGAAAGTATAAATTAATAAAAAAACTAAAAGATTTATTTAAAATAAAATTATTATTAAA
>NW_020209434.1:0-4949 GCF_003025095.1 Trichoderma harzianum CBS 226.95 | reverse complement strand
GTTATAGGTAATATATATAAGGGCTTAGTATTAGTACTAGTGTTTTTTATAATAGTCTTTATTATAAAGTATAAATTCCTTTTATTTATATTTAGCAGCTCCGTAATCCTTATACTATTTATTAAGCTTAGTTATAATATATTATTTACATAGTAGTAGCTTATAATTAATAATATTAGCTTTATTATATTAGTTTATAAGCTAGATATTATTAATAAAGTAGATAGCTGATTTTAGTAACTTAGCTACTGGGTATTTATTTATATTAGTCTTAATATATTATTAAAACTAATTTCTGGGTAATTAAATCCAGTTGTAGGTAGTACTTAAATTAATTTATTTAATCTATCCCTATTATTTAAGGAGTTTCTAGTAGTCCTTAAGTTCTTTATATTATATAATTTCGTTATAGTATTTATTTTCTTTAATAATACTTTATATTTTATATTAATCTTTATATTATTCCTAGTTTACTATAGTTATTTTATAAAGGTAGTAAATACCTTTAGGTTTTACTAACCTATATTAATTATATATATATTTCTTAAGGTTGTTAATTTCTTCCTAAGTTATTCCTTTATAAAGGTTATATTACGTTAGAGGTACTATATTTAGAAGATTTTTATTATACTAGTGTATAACTTTGTTTTATTTTTATTCTTAAAGTACCTCTTCCTTATCTTTAAATTTATTATTTTATTCTTATTTATTAAGGCTTTATTAAATAAGTTATTTAACGTAGCTAAGGTTCTCTTAAGTAACTTTTTTAAGTATATTTAAGGTTTATATATACCCTTTAGGGTATTATCCTAATCCTTATTTATTACTGCAATAGGTTTAATAGTTATTATTATAGTATACTAAGAAGTATAGTATATTATAATCTTCTAAGGATTATATAGTATTAATAGCTTAGTTTTCCTTAAGCTTTGGGATAGGCGTAAATTTTTTATTTCCTATCTTTTTAGCAGACTTTTAATAATACTTTTTTATATATCCTTTTTTTCTATAGTTATAGTATTTAACGTTCTTACGTTAAGCTTTAATAGTACTAAGGTTTATTAAGCCTAGTTTCCTATTATTATATATTACAAAATCCCTCTTTTTTCTTTAGTTAGTATTATTACCTAAGTAAAGGTATTTTAAAATTATTTTCTAAGGGTTTTTTTTTTACTTACGTTCTTATTATTATTAGAATTATTATTTATTAATACGGGTAGCTTTTTCCGTAAATGTATTAAGAGTATTAAATTTTTTATCTCTAGAAAGTTTATCTTTAATATTTAAATTAAGTCTTTAGTAGTAGAGTATATATTAAGCTTTATTATTTAGGTTAGTCCTAGTAGTAAGGTATATAAAAGCAGTAGTATATTTTACATAGGGTCCTTTTTATTTAATTTAAAAAAGTATATTTTCTACTTCTTTAGACTTATTAACTTTTTTATATAGTTTTTTAAGTTATTTTTTAAATATAGTATAACTATTAAATAAGTTAAGTATATATTATTTCTTAGGAGTCTTAGTTTACTTATAGTCTTTAAGGTATAATTTAAATTAGTTTTTAGTAGTTTTAGTTAAATAGTTTCCTATAGTTTAAATTTTTATAATATTATTAGCTATAGTAGTTAAGAAGTAGCTAAAGTAGTTTTATATATTAGTAAAAAACTTCTAAATTTACTTAGGGTTTTCTTTAAACTTATCTAATAGTATTAGTTTAATAATTTCTTTAGGTTTCTATTATTATACTATAGGGGCTAGGTTAACTATAAGGTTTATTATTAATTATACTACTAGTAGTTATTTTTATAATGTTTAAAGTTATTTTATAAGCTTTTATATAATAGTAGCTTATTATTATATAAAAGTTTCTAAGTTTATAAGTCTTACTAAGGTAGCGTTTTCTTACTATATTATAGTAGGGTTTTTATAAGTTTTATTTAGGTTAATATCCTGTATTTAGTTAACTATTATATTTTATTACCCGTAGGTCTAAGGTAACCGTTTGAATAAGAGTTATTATTATATAATAAACTAGGTCCTATAGGTAATATAGGTTAGCTATTCCTAAGGGATAAACCTTAGAGTAGTTCTATAGTTTATATTAGCGAAGCAGTTAGGTTAGTAAATAGGTAATTTTATTACTAGCTATAGAAAGAAGTATTTAAGTGTTTAATCTAAATGCTATTATGTTAATAACAACTACCTATTTAAGTATTCTAATAAATGATATAAAGTAAACTTATATATTTAGTTAACCTAGGCTGGATTAATATATAAAATATTAATCCTTTCCTAGATTAATAAATGATTTATTAATCCACTATTAGATTAAGAAGTTATATCTTAATCCTTCCCTAATTAGTTAAAGGATTAAAGTTAATCCAGTCCGGACTAACCTATTAGCCCATTATTGCAACCTTAAGAGCTAGGTCGTAATACTTTGCTACTATAGAACTACTCTAAGGTTTGTCCCTTGGAAACAGCTAACCTATAGTGCCTATAGGACCTAGTTCATTATATAATATAAACTAATTAACCTTAGCTTATTACCTTAGGAACTTACCCTATACTATTTAAGTATTAGGTCAGGACGTTATATATTAATAACTCTTATTTAAAAGGATACCGAGTACTTTTAAGTAATATAAACTATTATGCCTAGAGCTAGAGCAGCCCCCGAGACCCTAACTACTAACCTTAGTATATTTATAATCGAAAGTAATAGTAATATTATTATAATAGACTTACCTAATATTTTTTTATTTAAAAATCTAAAACTTTCTGCGCTTATTTAAAATATATATTAACTTAATAAAGTCTTAGTTAATAAACTTAATAAACTTAATAAAAAAAAACTAAAAATTATTAATATTAGAATTTTTATTAAATACTAATTACCCCTTATATTTAAAGGAGATATTAAAGAACTTTGTTTATACTTAATTTAGCTTAAAGTATACTTTAAAGATTTTAAAAATACTTTTAATACTACTAAAAAGAAGGTTTACTTTACCGCCTTATACTTTAAAAGTACTACTTTAAAATAGTTTAGACCTATCTTAAATAACTACTTAGAAAGCCTAGCTAAAGGAGTAGAAGAATAAACTTAATAAATCTTTAATAATTATAATAAATATATCTTTAAACTAAAGAAAGTATTTAAAGATATTAGTAAAAATAAAATAGCTAAAAATACCTTAGTTATAATATATTAGAAAGGGAAATACTTAAACTACGCTGTAAAATTCTAAGATATTATTATATATTTTAACTAAAATAAGTTAGTACTTATTAAATAATTTTATAATAGTCTTAAGTAAGAAGTTAAAGACAAGGTATATAACGTTAATTAATTAACTTATACCTTAATCTTATTTATAGACGTTTATATTTAAGCTAATAACTTATTATATAAACTTAAGATTAGTACTACTTAGTAATATTAATAAAATAGGTATTAAGTTAATTAAGGTAAAAAATAATATAAGAAAATTACTAAAAATAATAGTAGTAAACCTAGAAGAATAGACTTAGATATTCTATAACGTAAGAAAGAATTTAAGTACTATAACTATAGTAAAATTAACTATATAATAAAAAACTGCTAAGTACTTAAAAAAAAATATAAAGATAAGATTCCTAAACTAAGAAAGGAAGTCTATATTATAGATAAGAATAAGTAATCTTTTAATTTATTATAATAAAAAGATAATAGCTACCCTTAGTATAAGGAAAAATTAAAGAAAATAAGTAAAATAAGGGAAAAAATAACCCTACCTAAAACTACCCTTAATCTAATTAGGAGCTTTATAATTAATAACGTAATTTAATAAAACTATAAGTTATTATTTTCCAGAAGATAGTTTAGTAATATTACTAATTTTATCAAAAGTAAATCTAAAAAAATTAGTAAACTTATTAAATTCTAACACTAGGTTAATATCTATAACCTTAAGTAAAATATTAAATCCCTTGTCTACTAAAAGCTCTAAGATAAATTTATATAATAGCAGCTATATAATAATAAATAATAAATTATTATAAGTTTAAATATAAATAAAATATAAAAACTCTAAGGAGATTATTAATAAATACTTTAAAATTATCCTTAAGTTAACCTTATAAACGATAGTTATTATAAGATTTATTAAATAAGCTATATTACTTATTAATATTTATATTACCTAAAGTAGAAAATAGAATATAATACATTTCTATAAAGAAATTTAGTAATTTTAATTATAGATTTATATTATAAAGGATACTATAATAAATAAAAGGTTATTTATCAATTTTAGGAACTATATATTATAATTCTTAAATTATACTTAACGATACTAAAAGAATGTAGAAACTATAGATAAATTAAGAACTATATAAGCTACTAATATACTATTTACTAAACTAGGAAGATCCTTTAATAATATAACTAAAATAAAGGAACTAAAGTATATACTTTTGGATAATATTAATAATATAATAAGCTAGAATACCTTAAATATTAAGGATTTAAACTAAAAGAATAATATAATGCAGCCTTAGAAGAAAAATAAATTAAAGGATAATAATTTATAAACTAGTTATATAAATTAAGATTTAACTTTAGAACTTATATTAAAGCACCTAATAAACTTCTTTAAAAATACTATAAGCTTTAAAAAATACTTAATAATCTATAAGATAATAAAATTA
The DNA here is from genome assembly GCF_003025095.1 of Trichoderma harzianum CBS 226.95. Lineage (NCBI taxonomy): Eukaryota > Fungi > Ascomycota > Sordariomycetes > Hypocreales > Hypocreaceae > Trichoderma > Trichoderma harzianum. The sequence goes on along the minus strand of NW_020209434.1, from coordinate 257 downwards.
TTTATAATATATACATTAGGTAGATAAGACTATACTGTAGAGTAGTAGAATAAATTAACTATAAAAATTTATACTATAAATTATATATATTATATAAAATTAAAGACTAGTATTTAAAAAATTAAAAAAGTCTTTGGATAAAGGGTATTATAAAATTAATAAAGAATTTATATTTTTTAAAAAGGAATATAAATATAATAGTAATAAAGAATAAGGAGTTTTTAAAAAAAAGATTACTTTTATAATAATATAAAATA